>NW_013669901.1:1754-19299 GCF_000517525.1 Limulus polyphemus
AGGGAAGGCAGCTAGTTATTACCAGCCACCGCCAACTCTTGGGCTACTCTTTTACCAACGAATAGTGGGATTGACCGTCACAACAACTTGGCACAGCCACCAAGTAACCATGCCAGTACCCGCCACGATGAGCACCCATGGAACAACCAGAACATACGTCTAAACCATGAAACGCACGCCTGTCCCGGTCCAAACAACCCGATAGACGCAGGAGAGTCAGATCTCCCAACGAGCTGCTGTTCGATGCTTGTGACACTGGAGTGATCTACTTCGATAACCGGGATCACAACCCAGGTTCCCTTGATCTTCTCCTGGATCGCTGCACCAGAAGACTATGACCCGCGACCAGGTCAATGCTAACTTCCTACAAATATACATTCAAGGTGGCAAACATACAAAGGTATACAAACTATATAATCTCACACAAACACTCAACACTGATATCATAATCGTTAACGAGACCTTGCTCAACCCACAAAGCCACTTCACTCTCCCAACTTTTAAAGCCAAATCCATTCCAAAATCAAACAGTATCAGAGGCTTAACCCTTCTGTACAAGAAACAACTAAAATCACTTTTTTCCACACACAACATTTCAACCACCAATGAACAAATAATATGTGTCATTTATCCCAACTTTCATAAAATAACTTTACTCGGAGCTTACTTCTCACCTTCGAAAGTCCTAAATACTAATATTTTACAACACACCATACGAAATAGCCACACACAGTTGTAATGGGAGACCTAAACTCCAAACACACTGTTGGTACTGTTCCAGTACCAACAGCAATGGACGAATTTTATACAACTTCATCGAAAACAACAATTTATCACTACTTAACGATCACACCCCCCCCCCCACACACACACACACACCTCTCATACAGGATCGCAAGACATCCTCAACTTCGCCATTGTCTGAAACAACCTACTCCCATACCCAAACAACTTTTGTGCAAACCCCAATATAGGCAGTGACTATGACTATGACCCCGATTTCATTCAATCTGAACATCAACACTACACAATCACACACACATAACACCACAATAATGTATAACTTCACAAATGCTGACTGGACCAAATTCAATCTAGAGCTAGAAAATACCCTACTGATGTTACCCTCCACAGCTAACAGTTACAAGGATATTGACATATACATCAACAAAATCATTGAAAAAATAAACCAATCACTGTTAAACACCATCCCCTTACGAACATTAACCACAGAAAACTTACACCAACAATTTACTCTCATATACCAAAAAGAAGACATCTTAGATGATTATTCATCCAAACGATCAACCCAATCTTCTAAACACTTACCAACAGGCAAGATAATCAAAAATTTAATTAAAGAACAACAACAAGAAAACTGGCGAAACTTTTGCACATCAATAGACAACAACCGAAATAACCCAGCACTTTTCTGGCGGAAATTCAAAACAATTTGCAAAGATAACTCAGCTCAAGTCCACCATACAGTCATACACAACAACAAATCAGCTACAATGGATAATGAAAAAAGTAAACACATTTAGTGAGCACTTCAAAACAATCTTCACCACGCTAAAGACACAATCATTTGACCAAATAGTCTACGCCAATATCAACAAACACATAAACGAAAACAAAGAATTTTCACCTCCCAAATTCCCACTTATTTAAATTCAGCTCCAACACAAACAAATTGTGGCATTGACAGACCCATTTCGATCGCCGAAATCAAAATAAATGTTAAACAACTGAAAAACACATCCCCTGGCGAAGGCAGTATACGATACGTCACACTAAAAAACGCGTCACACACCCTACTAAAATATCTCTGTACGACATATAACTTCTCAATTAACTCTGGCTACTACCCCTCAGCATGGAAATTTACCACAATAACCACCATTTCCCAAAAACAAGTAACAACTTTATTGACCCTACAAACTACAGATCAATTAGCCTACTAAACTGCCTTGGTAAACTACTGGGAAAAATAAACACAGCCAGACTGCTTCACCACTTAGAAAAAAAACTATTGATAGATGCACAGAATGTACCCAGAAAATGTAGACAGACAACAGACCATTTAGTTAGACTGGCTGAAGCTGCTTACCGAAAGTTCAACAACAATCACGCGACAGTAGCCACATTTCCAAACAGCAAGAAAGCATTTGACAGCATGTGGCACAATGGGCTCCTCTACAAACTAATGCACTATAACATCCCAAAAACATTTGGATATCCAGCTTTCTTACTAACAGGACAACCCACATTAAAATAAACAATGAAACATCCACGCTCTTTGCACTGAGTGCAGGGGTCACCCAAGGATCAGACCTAAGCCTAGTCTTATATATATATTATTCATGAACGACATCAATTTACCCACACTCACTAACACATACACTTCCTAGTACACTGACGACATTGCTCTTTGATGCACGTCGCATGACCTGTCTAGCTGCACACAGAATACAATCAATTCTCAACCACATGGTGTAACACCTGGCGTGTCCTACTTAACCCTCTCAAAACACAAGGTATTATATTCAGGAAAACTCTTAAAAGAAACAAATACAAAACCCCCACCACACTTAATCTTTATAACACCCAGATCAAGTTCACAAACAACATTAAATTCCTTGACATAACTTTTAACAACAAACTAAAGTGGAACACACTTCTAAACAACACATTCAATATAGCCATGCAAAGAATAAATTGCCTCAAAAAATAAGGGTTCACGAAAGGATGCGACCCCCAATCCATAACGTTAATCTACAAAATGTACATAAGACCACTCTTAGAATACTGTAACCC
The DNA here is from genome assembly GCF_000517525.1 of Limulus polyphemus. Classification (NCBI taxonomy): domain Eukaryota; kingdom Metazoa; phylum Arthropoda; class Merostomata; order Xiphosura; family Limulidae; genus Limulus; species Limulus polyphemus. The sequence continues at coordinate 4,572 of NW_013669901.1, forward strand.
AACATCTTTCAACATACCACAACACTTATACACAATATTAGAAATAACACAGTTCAAAGCAATCAAAAATCGCCCATCGTTGACTTAACTATACCTAGCATGTTACCTAAACAAACAAACAATAAAACAGAGAATCACCAACTTAGCCACAACCTACTGTAACAAAGCAGAAAACTGAAATAATCTCCCAGCACAATTCTACAAACTTTCTTAGATTCCAACTCCCTTGCATAAACATACCTCATCATACCAAGCCCACACAAACAAACAAGCCACTTTGACATCTAGCATACCCAGTCCATCCAATGGATCATTCTGATCAACAGCTCATCTATAGTATGTTCTCTTCCTCGTCTTCTCATATATATGCACTACTCCCAGCATCAAAATACGATCTTCAAAAATACAATCTTCAGAGAAATACATCTTAATCTCTCCTTCTTTCAAGAAACAAGAAGACAAAATACCTAAAATTACAAATAAGACAAAATCAAAAGAGGAAGAAAGATTCCCTGACCACCCCTAGTTTTCAACCCTAAACACCCACCATGATGATGATGATGATTCATGAAGAATTGATAACCAGAGAACTGTGTAGTGGTAAACGTAAGTCAGTGGCTGGTTTAGTCAGTATGATGGCAACCAATCAGTAGGGTGTTTTTTATTTTTGTTCTTGGAAAGTCTGATGAGTTGCAAAATTGAACCACTGAAGTGTCAGGACTACTGGTGGGTAGCTATGCACACTACTTGGAAACTCCTAAGGATACTGAAGAAATATCATTTAAAAATTTATGTTGGGAGCTAAAAACCAGTTCTCTCCAGGATGAACATTGTTCTCCAGGAGTTCCCCAGCAGTTCTCCTTGGAGCAAAAAGAGTTCTCTAGTTTTCCAGGACCAAAGAAGATTTTCTTTCAAGTCAAGATGCTGAAACTGTCTAGTTTACAGAGAGGCCAGAACAGCAGTTAAGAACTTAAACAAAATGTATAAAGGAACTAATAACTTTACGTATATCTGAGTATAATCAAAATAGTGTATCAATCGAGAATTTGTTAAAGATAATAAGCACTTTGATGAAAGTTGTTGAAGAGTTAATTTATAGAATAAATAAGTATTTGGATATAAAGAGATGTATGTTATAAGAAACGAATTACCAAAATTTGATGTGTTTTGTGGAATATCAGTCTCTGAGTCATACTTTAGGCTAACAATAAATATTGTGTGCACCACTCACAACTGCATATCTCAACTTAATATCAATTTAGTGTGAGTGGTGGTAAAGTCGAAGCTCCAACAACTAGCCTAACATACTGCCTGTCACAAATGGCACAGTCGAGAGAATTTTTGTAGTAACTAACAACAGGTTGGTTAGAGTAAAGAAAGAAGTAGAAGTAAGTAAGTTAGTTTAAGCAGTAGTGTAAGTAGATAAGTTGTAAGTAAGTGTAGGTGGCTACTGCTGGCATAGACATGACTATAGATGAGGGTACTGCATGCTCTAGAGTCAATAGAAGGGCTGATGCTAATTATGAAGATGTGGCAGAGCAACCCACACAAGTAGGTGCCACACATTTAACGAGTGCTATACCATTGAATCACGGTGGGCTAGACGAAGATGTCGAGGGTTTTATTGATGCTCTAAATGAAGCTGCCAGAATATCAGGTTGCATTTATGCTCAGAAAGCAGATATTTTGATATTAAGAACAGCAGGAAAAGCAAAGTGCTGTATTAGAATTTATAGTGAACTGCATGAAACCACAGACTTTCAGTATTTAGTACACAGATTATAAGAAGAATATAGAAAGTGAGAAACACTGAATGTGATTCAAACAGAAATATGTAATTTAACTCATCAATGAGATGAATCCATCTGAGTTTTAGCCATAAGTTGCAGGAATTAGGAAATAGGTTACACAGAGCTTATGCACACCCGAAGGAGCTAATGATACAAGACACTTTAAAATCTGATTATGAGCAAGGATTGTTAAGTGATGCTGCCTGATGTCATGTAAATGAAGCAAATACACCTGAAGCAATCTTGCTCGACTTGATCACAGTAGCTATCTGAAAAGAGCAATGAGAAAAACAGATATATAGGCCCAAACACTGCTATAAATGTAATAAGGAGTAACAAACCTGATAAAACAGATTGGCAAAATAAGCAGAGTAAGTCTGATGGCTTCCAGTGTTTTAACTGTGGTAAGGCTGGCCACATAGCAAAGAATTGTTTCCAAAAGCAAAAACGAAATGAACAGAGAGCGTTTTTCAATTGTGGTATTAAAGGCCACCTAACCCGAGATTGCAGGCGCCCGCTAAAGGCAGAATACAGAAAAGCCCTAAGGGCTGGAACTTTCTTTTGAAAGTTTTCGAGAAATAACGGTAGCCCTACATTCATGGTAGAATCAAAAAACGTAATCCTCACCAGGATTGCAGAGTGAAAGTAGTGATAGTTCGGGCAGTGTGGAATAAAAGATTGAGAGTCTATAGTGTTAATGAAGTGTCACCAGTAGTTCTTGTAGAAATAGAGGGTATAGCATGTTGGTTATTGGTTGACATAGGTGATCGATCTTCACTACTAAGTGCAGAACTGGTAGATAAAATTCCGACATTACTGAGTAATGCTTGGAAGGAAGTTTCGAAAAGTATTTTAACTTCTATAGAAGTGTAGAAACTGAGATCTTAAGTTTTTAAGGATTTGAACCTTTGAACTTATGTGCAACAGTTAAAACAAATGATACCTTTCCACTGACTAAAGCTAATAGTCAGATGCCTAACGCTAGCATTAGCAAGGCTAAGGATCAGTCATTTAAATACAAATGCATTTATCTTCTAGAGCGTAGTGACATACAACACAGTTGGTTTGATAGGCATATTAGGTGTTCAAAAAAGAAATCTAGTAAATAAGAATAAACAGAAAAGCTCTAAGCCTAGCAGAAGTGATAATGGTAGTTGTAGTAACAAACAAAGAATAAGGTAAGTGATAATAAAGTAAGGCAGAATAAGGTAACAAATAATACTTTAAAACAGGAAAGTCATAATTCAAACCCCTTAGATGACTCTACACTTATGCCTAACATAAGCAACAGAGCATCCCAACAGGGGTGTTTGAAAGAAAGAGTACCTATAAAATTAGTTGAAATAACTGAAGTACCTGCAAGAAGTCAATTTGAATAGAGTTGTTTAAACATTTGGTTAACAACAAGTAAAAGATTGGAATGGTCTATTCTTTCATTGGGGGTGTGTCTGTGGGCCAGACTAGTTTCGGAGAATTCCACTCCTCATCAATGACCCTGGAAACTTCCACCGATGAAACTTCAAACCAAACCAAGCATTTATAGTAGTGAGGTATCGAAAATCCAAATGGTGTATTTAAGTGTTTTACACTCACAAAAAAAGAAACCTATTATTCTATAGGTATTTGAATAACTTGTAGAAGAAGCTTGGAATGGTCTATTGTCTAATGCTAGAAGTTCTTTGTGAGTGTAAAACACTGAAATATCCCATTTCGAAGATGTCAATTTATTGTTGAAGCTAAAGTAAATGACTTTAAGTGTAATGAAGAAGTGTTAGTTGAACCCATTGAGACAGAAGAAGCAGGAGTTTATGTAGCTGCTTGTATTAGTCCGAGATAGACGCAGTGTCTATAAAACTTTTAAACGCAAATGAAGAAAAAGTAATACTGCCTAAGCATATAGTGGTAGGTAAGGCTAGTAGTAGAGAAACATTAGCTACGGTAGGACAGTATAATGCTAGAAACACTAAGAAACATGTGCAACAAAGTATGATAAATTGTGATTCTATCTTAGGAAATGTACAAAAGAAACATAAGCAAGGTCTAATAACATTACTAGAAGAGTATAGAGATATAATTGTAGGAGAAAATTACTTTAATGGTTGTACAAATAAGACTAAACACAAGATTGTGTTGAGTGATAATAATCCTATAGCACAGAGATCCTATAGAGTGCCAGAAAAACACAGGGTTGAGTTAAAAGAATGTGTAAAAGAGAGATGCTTGGACAAAGAGGATAGTCGTATTCCGTAAGCATCTCCAGTTGTATTAGTTCCTAGAAGGACGAAAAATTTAGGTTCTGTTAAACGCCGCGTATTTACTCGAAGCCCGAAAACCGCTAGGGAGAAAATAGTGTAGACATTATTTCCAGCCTAGTTTGTTTACTTTTTTAGAGTCCCTAGTTGTAGGTTTTAAAATATAATCTTTGCATTTTGATTCAACTTGTTTCTGTACTATCCCTATTCCCCTTTTTAAATATATATTTTTTTAATTATCTTATATATATGTGAATTTATATTTCTTTATTACCATTACTCACCATGTTCGCTGGTGCGTTTTTTACTCCAAAATTCAACACACATACACTATCGTTTATCATTTTGTTGTAGCTTCACTATGTGTTTGTGGAACGATCCACTTGAGTCTGCTATGGTTTGGTCACGGTTTAATGTCCCGGCCTACGGACCCAGAGTGCAAGGTTAGAGCCTATATATGCTGCTGAACATGATCCGTTGTGAAAGTCATTCCGTTATTCGGTTAAGAAAACCAAGTAAGCAGCGGATGCTGCTGAGTGGCTGCTAGCAGTTTTGAATAAGTAATACATATGCTGGAGCCTTAGTTATCCCTGACCTGACCGTTTATCCTATGTGTCGCATAAGATAACGTTTAGGTTGAAAATAACAAATACCAAGAACATTCAATTAATTCACAAGGTTGATCGTGTGATGTGTCATATATTTGCTTGAACTTTCTAAATGCAGGCGTGTAATAATATAAATACTAATATGAAAGACAGCAATGATTAAAGACAAGTGTCTCTACAACTTTCAAAAATATGTGATATAGATACTTGTCTAACAAAGTCTTTCTTATGAAATACTGTTTCTTTGATTAGCCTATTGTACAAAAGACCTAGGAAGTTGTCTAAATTGACCGATTCCTTTAACAATGATCGATATTCGACTAGTTATAATCTCATTAATGAAGAACAGCACAAAAACTATTGTATGGCAGCGGACAATACATCCGAAAAACGCTTACATGCAAACAGAAAAGTTCGGCTTCAGCACAAACTGTGTACAATGAGAAACTATATAACAGCCTGTGATTGGGTCTGATGTTGTTTCGTTTCATCCATTCTTTGTTTTACTGGTAAAGGCATGGAAAATACAACACAAATTATTCCGACAATGTAATAGTATGGATTACGCCCTCGAGGGAAGGGAGTTGAGTCCTATGATTCCTTTAAAAGGGCGAATAACATCTAGAGCGTACCGAAACATATTACTGAGTATACCCACCCCACAATTCTGCATTTTTCACCCTGATAGAAAAAGGTTCTCTCAACATCATAATACAACAATCCCCGCAGTCGTGTTATCTGAGTACCCCGGTGGGACAGCGGTAAGTCTACGGACTTATGACGCTATAATATGGGGTTCGATTTCCCGCGCTGGATGTGGCTTTGCTATAAAACAAACACACATATTATCCGAAACTGATACGTAGATACTAAGAGCGAACTTAAACATCTTTAGCCAGTGCAATCACAGAATTATAATTAGTTTGAGCATATTTGGGATGAACATGAATGTTGTATATTCTACCATATTCCTCTTCTGAGCCTCCTCAGTAGCACAGCGGTATGTCTATGGACTTACAACGCTAGAAACCGGGTTTCGATACCCGTGGTGGCAGAGCACAGATAGCCCATTGTGTAGCTTTGTGCTTAATTCTAAACAAACAAACAAACAATCCTCTTCTGATAATTGGAAAGTATAGAGAAAATAATGAAAAGCATATTCAGCAACAATAAACTAACTTTTTAATTGGTTATAAGCATATAGGTAAGAGACAAAACTGCTGAAGCTTGAAAACCACTTCATAATTATTTTCCATTACAGAAAATCTTATTCTTGAACATTCTGAGGGGAAATTTTTAATTAATAAGCAACATTAAATGTCACTCAGGAGTACTTATTATTTTAAAATTTTGATTTGAAGGCTGCTGGTGTTTTTTAGTTCAAAGCTACACAATGGACTATTTGTACTATGTCAACTGAGGGGAATCGAACGCCGTATTTTTACATTATAAGTCCGTAGGTTTACTGCTGACCTTCCGGGGGATTTGACTTGAAAAAACAAAATCAATTTTCGACTTTTCTTCAGATTTGTGAGTTTCATTCATTTATTGCTTTAGTTAAACTGACCAATGACTTTAAATATTTTTTTTTGTTTTGTAGTTTTCGATGTTACTGGAAATAATATATTTCAATTTCGATTAAGAATGTCACATACAGTTTTACATTCTTAATTACTTCAGAGCGACTTAATTACGAATAGGATTAATAATTACTATTTACATGTTTTAATTTATTTGTCTGTTTAATCTTGTTCTAGTTTCACTAGAATGCAATCTATAATTGTTTTAGATTATACAAGAACCCCGATGCTCTTCAGTCACAACAACAGTATTTGGCATGGTTATAGCGCTTGACCCGCAATCTGCTGACGATCATACTCGCCCTTTTAGTTATTGGCCCATTGTGTAGCTTTGTGCTTAACTTCAAACAAACAAACAGTTTCACAGTTTACTGTTGTTGTGTAAGTCGCAGGGAAACATTTTAATATCATCTTGAATGTCTCGAGTATTCCAATGTTTGAAGCTTTGGGCCTGTTTATTTCATACTAGAAATAAGCGTTAGAAAATAATATATTTGTAAACAATTCGTTATAAGCAATATTTTGAATGTTATAATTTGTTCATTTGCTCAGAATGCCTTTAACGTGCGAGAATATAGTGCTCGAGAGTTTTGAAGTGTCTAGAAAAGGGATTAGACATAACTACTGATGAGCCTGTGAATTAGGTAAGCGAGCTAATGGCGAATGAGTATTAAGTTATCTTTCTTTTCAGTCGTTCAATGAATTATTAGGATCCGTGTTAATTGAAGCGCATATTCAGTTACTTGATCGATCAACCGTGAAATTGTAAAAGAAAGTTTATTTTTACATTTGGTCGTACAATTAGCGTTGTCCGAGTTATTTCCTTAGACTTGTAACTCACAGAGCACAAGCAAAGCTATCTTGTCGAAACGATAATGAAGAAATAAATCAATTTCTTATCGTTACATGGACTGTACATCGAATTATTTTCACTAAATAATTTAAAAGACAAGTGCTCAGTGAAAAAACAACGTTACAACAGTATAAATATATTGTTCTAAGTACAGAACTTCTTGGTGAAAACGTGTCATGCACAAGCATGGAACAGTAGAACAGATGTCTAGAAAGAAATGCCATGCACAAATGTAAGTCTGAAAATCTAGTGAAGAAATGTTTTGCACCAGGATGAGTCTAAATGTCTAGCTACAAAATGTCATGAACCAGGGTGATTTCGAACATCTGATGGAAAAACATCATGCACCAGGATGAGTTTAAATACCTTGTGAGAAACTTTCATGTTCCAGGTTGAGTCCACACATATGGTGAATAAGTGTCATGCAATATAGTGAGTTCGAACAGCTTGTGAAGAAATGATATGCTCCATAGGTGGTTCAAACATCTGATGAAAAAGGTCATGTGCTAAGTTGAGTACGAACATCTGGTGAAGAACTGTCATACACCAGGGTGAGTCCAAACGTGTAGTAACGAAATGTAATGCACCAGGGTGAGTCCACACATATAGTGAAAAAATGTTATGCACCAAGGTGAAATGAAGAAATGTCATGTACTATGGGGATCCCAAACACCTGATGACGATGTATCATTCACCATAGGAAGTCCTATCATGTTGCGAAGAAATTTTATACAACAGAATAAATCCAAACATCTAGTGAAGAAATGTTCTGCGCAAGGGTAAGTTCAAACATCTGGTAAAAATATCATGTGTCAAGGTAAGTCATGCACCTAGGGAAGAAATGTCATGTAATAGGGCGGGTCCGACCACCTTGTGTCATGTACTAATATAGAACCAATCTCTTGTGAAAAAAAATGGCATGCGCCATGGCGAGTCCAAACATCTGATGAAGAAATGCCACGCTTCCGGCTGAACCCAATCATATGGTGAGGAAGTGTCACGCACAAGATTGTGACTGGATGTTTGTTGAAGCAGTATAACACACACAGTTTGGTCCGAACAATTGTTGAAGAAGTAGCATGCGCAACTTGGGTGTAAATGTTTCATGAAAAAGTGTTAAATACCAAACTGAATCTGAATGTCTAATGAAGAAGTATCATGCACCAGAATGGAACCAATGTTTCGTGAAGAAACATATGGTGAAAGTAATTTCATGCATGTTAGTGAGTCCAAACATATGGTGAAAAAACTTTCGTGCAATATGGTGAGTCCGAGCATTTGGTGAAGAAATTTTATACCCCAAAGTGAGTCAAAACATTTAGAGAAAAATGTCATTTTTCAGGGTATGTCTGCACATCTGGAAAATAAATTGCTTGGGCGAGGTTAGATCTGAATGTTTATTGAAGATATGTCATGCACTATGTGAGATCTGAATGTCAAGTGAAGGAGTATCATGCAGCATGGTGAGTCTGAATGTCTAGTGAAAAAGGGTCAAGCAACAGATTAGGTCGAATGTCTAGTGAAACAAGTGCATGATCTAGGATTGGTGTGAATGTATAGTGAAGAAGTGGCATGCACCTGTTTGGGTCTAAATGTCTATTGAAAGCGTAGCATGCACCAGGTTGGATCTAATTGCCTGCTGAAGAAGTGCCTGCACTAGGATTGGTTTGAATGACTAGTGAAGAAGTGGCACCATCAGTTTAGATCTAAATGTCTGGTGAAGAAGTGTCATACACAAGGTTGGGTCTGAACATCTGTTGAAGAAGTAACATGCAACAATTTGGCCTGAATGTGTGGCAAGGATTTGTTATTTACCAAGTTGAACCTGAATATTTAGTGAAAAAGTAGCAGAGTAGGTTGATTCCAAAAGTCTAGTGAAGAAATGTGAAGCACCAAGGTAAATACAAACATCTAGTGAAGAAATGTCACACACCAGGCCGAGTCCAAACATCTGGTGAAGAAGTGTCATACACTATAGTGAGTTCGAATATTTAGTGAAAAGTGCCATGACCTTGATGTTTTTGAATGCCTAGTTAAGAAATACCATGCACCAGATTGGTTCTGATTATCTATTCCCTACATTTTCACAGCTTCAACAGTAAAGTACTTGCAGGACTAAAAACATTAATTTCGAGCCTCAGCTTATAAATGAGCAAATTCCCTTTTATTCGGAGGCTCTGCTCACTATTGACCATGGCCAAGCTCTTTTAACCACGATGGAATAGGCAAAAACGTCGCATTCGCCTATGGCATGTACAAGAATATCAGACTTAGCTGGTGACCTTTTGTTAGCATGTTCTTTCCTTTCACACACGTTATAATTTTGTTTTAGTAGGACCTAGTTAGCCCTGCTGGCAGCAAGGACAAGTAAGTTTGTGAATAACAAAAGCAAAAGATGATTGTAAAGTGGGACTTTGGTTCTTGAAGTTAAAGAAAAAATATGGCGACATTTAGGTTTGGAAATACACCTTAGGTGTATCTGCGGGTGTACCCTACGAATGACATTTTTCAACTGATTCTTGTATAAAGTTTATCAACACTTCCCTTATTTAAATATTAATGAAGTGTTCTATTGATAACATTATATGAAAAATAATTTTGCACAAGAATTCTTTGATTATTCATACATTCATCATTCAGATCCTTATATATACTAAATATCTCAGAAGCATGGTAAAAAGTAGCCTAGTGAAGAAATGTGTTTTGTACCATGGCGAGCCTGAACGTCTAATGAAGAAATGATCTGCACTATGGTGAGCCTGAATTTCTAGTAAATGATGGTCATGCATCAGATTGGGTCGAATGACTAGTGAAGAAGTGACATAAACCAGGTTTGGTCTTAATATCTAGTGAAGAAGTAGCATGCACTACTTGGATCCAAAATGTATGGTAAAGAAACATTATGTAGCACATTGGACCTAAACATTCAAAACCAATCTGATCATGCATCAGATTGGTTCTGAATATTTAGTAAAGAAATGGCATATACCAGGTTGGTTCTGAATGTCTAGTGAAGAAGTGGTATGCACCAGGTTGGTTATGAATGACTAGTGAAGAAGTTGTGTTTGTTTGTTTTAGAGCAAAACCACATTAGGTTATCTGCTGTGTTCACTGCAAGGAATTGAACCCTGGATTTTAGCAATGTAAATCAGTAACCTCACCGTTATCTCACTGGGGCAGGTGAAGAAGTAGCATGCAACACTTCTTAAAGTCTCGTGAATAACTGTTATGTACCATGTTAGATCTGAATGTCTAGTGAAGAAATAAAAGGCAAGGGTGAGTATAAAATACCAATGGAAAAATGTCAGAAATCCATTCAGGCTGATTCTATTACTTTAGAATCCAATTGACAAGACAAACTATTTTTTTCTACTTTGTTTCTTACTGTACAATCTGTGATAGATTCACTTACGTTACTCCTTGGGTTACCACAGTTATATCTCAAACTTTAAATAATTGTCTCCTTTTTGTCACAGTCCACACAGATGGGTTCAATTACTTTAGAGCACCCTTTGACAAGACAAATTATTCTCCTTATCTTTATTAAACTGTGAAACTCACTTTAAAATATCGCCCATTATGGCTAATCACTCACATGCCGGCTAACTTCACGTTTTCTAACTCTTTTTTTCTGATTGAACTTTACTTTCACTTCACTTTTTCTTCGCTTGACTTGCACTGGCTTGGTCGCCTATACTTATACGTTGTTCACTGAGGCCGCGAGCGTTGATTTAACAATACTCAGTTAAGTTAACGAGGAAAACACCTAAAATTCGAATAACGTGACGTCAACAATATTAGAAAAGCCTAGACAACAATGTAATTGCAAACACAACTTACGACTCGTAAAGAGTTACGTAACAAAAAGTTGTCACAACCAACACTTTTTAAGATAATCAATCTTCCACACTGCTGCCATGAAAACTAAACGATCATTAGATATTAAGTCACAAATAAACTAAATAATAACATTTACACTAAACAGTCGTGTATATCCAACACCAATGTCTTGTGAAAAATGTCATGTAATAGTATGAGTCTGGTGAAAAAGTGTCAGACACCATGTTGGTTCAGAATGTTTAGTGAATCCATATATCATGTACAAGGTTGGGTCTTAATGTGATTAAGAAGTGCACCGGGTTGGGGGATGAATGTCTACTAAAGAAGATCATGCACCAGGTTGTTTTTCTGAGTGATTAGTGAAGAAGTGTCATGCACCATGTTGAGTCTGAATGTCTAGAAGAGAAATAGCATAAACCATTGTGGGTCCAATGATCTTTTGAAGAAATGTAATGCATCAGGGTTAGTTCAAACACATGTTGAAAACTTTCATGCACCATGGTGAGTCCGAATATTTGGTGAAAAAATGACATGCACCATAGCTTGTTCAAAAATCTATGGAAAAAATCCATACATCAGGACGAATCCAAATACCTAGTGAAGAAATTTTATACTCTAGGATGAGTTAAAAGATTTAGTAACGAAGTGTCTTGCTCCAAAGTGAGACCGAAAATCTGGTGAAAAAGTGTTATGCACCATATTGGTTCTTAATGTCAAATAAAGAAATTTTTCATGCATTGTATTGGGACTAACTGTCTAGTGAAGAAGTGTCATGCACCAGGGTAGTTCTGAATGTCTAGTTTAAAGGTTGTATGCACTAGAGTGGGTTCAAATGTCAAATGAAAAAGTGTTATGTACAAAGTTAGACCTGAATGTCTAGTGAAGAAGTGATATACATCAACCTGGGTTTGAATGTCGGGTGAGAAAGTTTCATGCGTCAGGTGTGGTCAGAAATTTAAAGTGTCATGCCCCTAGTTTGGTTCAAATGCCAAGTGAAAAAGTATTATGGAATGGATGAGCTCGATATCTCATGGTGATTGCTCTACAGAGATAATCGAATAACTCAGTTCATCTACGCGGAAAATAATACTTGACAAGAAAAGTCGATTTCATCCATCTACTAAATATGATATAACGTTTAAAAAAATCAATAACGCATCTTACAGGAAACTTCGTCGCCTGGACGTTATCGGAGAGGTTTTATATGTTTGTGTACTTATAAGTTATAAAGAGAAAGCCGTGTATATTTATATTAGTATAAGACTTTGTTACTATCGAAGCAATGATTATGTTTCCGGCTGTGTACTATTGAAACATAACTTCGGTTTTCTCATCTTGACGAAAGAGTAGTTCCATGATATAACAGTACTGTATTAGCTACAAGTTGTATAAAAGCAGTAATCATACCCACTTAGTATTTTTGACTTGTGATGAGCATTTTCTATTGAGTCATCATGGATTCAATTTAATTTATACATTACCATGCTCACTATTGCCCACTGAACTCTAAGGAGGGGTAAAGTGCAATTAAAAGAACTCGAACATAGCCATTTTGATTTCGTGTTTGCTCCATTTAACTTGTGATGGACTAATTATTTTGTGAAGTAAAAAGCTTCTGATAGACTACGTACTCATATGACTGTATTACTGCTTTTCTCTCTCGTTATTGTCAGGAAAAAAAATCTGTAACTTCATATATAAATCCATAGTTAAATAAATACATGTACATTTTGCATCTATGTGTGTTTGTAGATGCGTATATTAATAATAATATAAATACAAATGTTGGTAACTGGAGCATGGAATATTTATATATATTTGCCACCTGATGGCAATTTCTTGTTTCTCATCCCCTGCACGTTTGTATCTTTACATGTGATGATAATGTTTCATTTCTTTTTAATGTTAAAAAATTATTGTCTTATATATATTTATTATGTGTATGCTGTGTTTCAGCAAATGACAGTAACATGTTAGATTTATAGGAACTCATTAGAATAACAGTAATATGTTTAATTATTAATGTCATATTAATAATAACTGTGAAATTAAAGTAATAATGAGATATCAGAAAAAAATTATGACATATACAGAAAATCACCATATGTTGAAACTACATAGTGATATATTAGAGCAATTATGACATGATGAAACAATTGTAGTATGTTAGACAAAGAGCAACATTTTAGAACGATCGTAACATGCTAGAACAGTTATGGTGTATAAGAACAAGAGTGATGATACAAACGAGGGTGAAGTTAGCTTTCGAGCAAACAAACAGTAGTGGAAACATTCACGAGCATAAATAAATTAAAGTTAAACTGACTGCTTATAAATTTAGCTGTCGTAGTCCTAAAGAATGAATTGGAGTAAAAAATTATACCCCCACCCATTGATGACGAATTGTTTTTATAGGCTAGTTTCTATTGTAACATTTGGTGTAAACTCGTTGTAAACTGGTTTTAGCTTTCTATTCTGGGATAGTTTGCACTGTAACATTTGATATATATGTATATGTCAAATCTTAGGTACGTCTTTACACACAAAACTATATACTATCTATACAAACATTCGAATCCCCGTCACACCAAACATGCTCGCCCTTTCAGCCATTTGGGGTTGTTATAATGTGACGGGCAATCCCACTATTCGTTGGTAAAAGGGTAGCCCATTTTCTTTCTCCTCCAACCACTGCTGTAGTCTCTCTTCTTGTTTATTTTCTTTCTCCTCCAACCACTGCTGTAGCCTCTCTTCTTGTTTCTTTTCTTTCTCATACAACCACTGCTGTACTCTCTCTTCTTGTTTATTTTATCGTTCTCCTTGTTTCTTTTATTTTCCTCCAACAACTGCTATGATCTCTCATATTCAATTTGCTCTAAGCTGCCACTGTTGCAAGTTTTTTTGACACAGCTGTTGTCTGTCTCTTTGTTTCTTTTGCTGTTCTTGTATTGCTGCCATCAAATCTGCTAAGCTGTAGTTTGATTTGCCACTCTTGTTCCTTCTTCTTCTTTTTCTTTTCCATCCCACTCTCTGACACCAATTTGTTACGTATCTGCTTGTTTCTTAATTTCCGGTAGAAATTCTTTCTGAGTAACTTCAGCGATACAAGTACTTTCTCGATTAAACCAGGTTATTCTTTTTTCAATACAAACTTTTAGTACACAGTAATTCCACAGTCAGTGCGTTTCCCGTCACTTTAAACTTAACAATGTTCATAATACACGCTATAAATCACAGCGATTCACAATCTCGATATCCTTGCTCTCTACGAGTGCAAAACATACACTAGCTAGAAACAAAATCGTAAATTACCCGAAACTCACCGTAACTACTGTTCGCTTTTTCATCCCCTGGTTTTTCACTGCCATGCTTATATACCAAGAGAGAGGCATCTCCAAAATTCGCGGACTTCCCCGATAATTCGAGAAACTCAGTCACGCACGCGCCAGCAGCGTCATGTGACTTCCGCTGTCGTAACAATACGAGTTGATAAAATTGTTTTCATTGAAGATTTGAATTCGTTGCGACCAGAGAATGGATAACTGATATTGTAATTAATGCGTTTCTTACCAATGTGTCCAATTCAACTTAATGTAATCAACATTTTGCCAGTTTCATGGCATTTCATACAATGGCTTGATTGTGGACAATAAACTAAGGGTATATTTAAATAAGTAGTGTTGCGTCAGCGAAGTCACACTAGTGTCATGCCACGTTTCTAGAACCATCCTGTACCTTGGCGAATGCTCTAGCATTTACTAGATATAGGGTAGTCTGGTATATAAAAGAGGGTGACAACGTGACA
>NW_013669901.1:19313-20991 GCF_000517525.1 Limulus polyphemus
ATTAAGTAAGGACTTGTGTCGCTAAAGTTTCGTCGGAACGAAGTTACGGAAAATTAATTAACGAGACGGAGACGTAACAGTAGAAACAAAATTCGTTTACTCTGACCTTCTTCTCTTAATGTGAAAGCATGTCATTGGATTTTGTTCGTGGTGATTAAAAAAATGGAAAAAATGCTTAGATTCTATGCAAGGGGAGTACATGCAACTGTTTAATCTAATTTGTACATTTTTCTCATCCATTCATCAGTCCCATGGGAAATTTCTGATTGCAGAAGATTGGCAGTTTTTATCCAATTGAGATTTCTCATAAAAAATTATTTTGACTATGGCATTTTTGTTTGTTTCTATGCATGGATCCTATGTACATGTAGCCACTCTCCTTATGATATAATGTAGTAATATTCTATTCGAGCCTGGATAGCCTACAAAATTATTAACCATCCGAATATTTACTCCGAAGAAAAATAGGCAGGTGTTTTTCAAATTACTGACACAAGAGAGAGAGGGGCTATGATAATTTCACCAAGAAGATTAAGAATCTCAAGGAAATCCCCAAACAGAACTGAAGAAACATCTTCATTTATTACTTCTCTTTTGAAAAACCTTTTTAAAGGAATATCCAAACAGTACTATGCAAACAACCTCTCCAAACGTATTTCCAGAATAGAAATGGCATTTTGTGAAGGAGGATGTCAAGACTGGTATCACTGTCTTGAAGAGAATTTTGAAGATCTGCCTAAAACCTATTGTTACGACATCGGGATCACGTGACTCTAGTAACACGTCATTGACTTCTAGAAATATCCTGTTCCTTCATGAATGCTCTAGCGTTTGCTAGATATGTGTTAGTCTTATATATATAAGACGATCACAACCTGACGGGGGGAAAGTAATGTGTAATTGAACTGAGTATTGTTGAGTCGAGCACGTGAAACGTTCGTTGAGAATTATAGCGTTTGTTATAGTGCGACTGTTGAAATTAAGTGTATCGCAAAGTTATATTCAGAAAGAATAAACCAGTTTTATTTAAGAAAGGACTTGTGTCGCTAAAGTTTCGTCGGAACGAAATAACGGAAAAATTAACTAACGAACGGAGATGTAACAAATTGGTGTCACAGAGTGGGACAAAAAAAATGGAAACGAGAAGCGGCAAATAAAACTTCAGCTTAGCAGACTTGATGGCAGCAATACAAGAGCAGCAAAAGAAACAAAAAGAACGAGAAAATAAACAGGAACAGAGATTACAGCAGTGGTTGGAGGAAAAAGAAAAGAAACAAGAAGAACGAGAAAATAAACAAGAAGAGAGATCACAGCAGTTGTTGGAGGAAAAAGAAAAGAAACAAGAAGAACGAGAAAAGAAACAAGAAGAGAGATAACAACAGTGGCAAGAAAACCTGCAACAGTGGCAGCTCGAACAACAAAATAAACAAGAGAGATTACAACAGTTGTTGGAGAAAAAAGAAAAGAAACAAGATGACAAACAACAGCAGTGGTAAGAAAACCTGCAACAGTGGTAGCTCGAACAGCAAAATAAACAAGAAGAGAGATTACAACAGCTGTTAGAGGAGAAAGAAAATAAACAAGAAGAGAGACTACAATAGTGGCAAGAAGTACAAATGGAAAACATTAGTAAATTTAAATGCGAATTAGATACATTAAAGGATGATCTATTGTCTTT
>NW_013669901.1:21786-22952 GCF_000517525.1 Limulus polyphemus
GTGGGAAGCGTAAAGAGCACAATTTGAGCTACTGGCAGAGGTGAACGGATGGACAGAGGAGCAGAGGGCAGTATATCTGGCAACGAGCTTGAAAGGACAACCACTGGAAATAGTTGGACAGTTGTCAGCAGACGACAGGCACAACTATTGAACACTGGTAGCGGCTCTAGAACTCAGGTACGGAACCCAAAACCAGTCAGAAGTCTACAGGGCCAGGTTCAGGTTCAGGATGAGAGTCCGTGCTAAAGGAGAGAGCCTGCAAAAGCTGGCACAGGACTTGGAAAGCATGGCACACAAGGACTACCCAACTGCACCACCCGACCTCCTCAAGTTGTTGCTGAGGGATCAGTTCGTAGATGCCTTGGAGAGTCCACAACTTAAGATACAAGTGAAGCAAACACGACCCTCTACCATGGAAGATGCAAAGGCCAGAGCTCTCGAATTTGAATCCTACGTTATGTTCAGCACAGAGGTATCAAGGCTGGTACAGTCATCTGGATTTAAGGCCAGAAAAGGTCAGCTTTCAGAGAGGTTTGAGGAACTTTGCTGGCACTGTAATAAACCTGGGCGCAAGAGAGCTCAATGCTGGCAACTTCTACACAGGGGATATAATACAGCAGGAAAGGCTGCTATCCAGAAAGGCTGTTGGAACTGTGGGGAGCAAGGACATATGAGGAGCCAGTGTCAATAAGTCAGCCTCAAGGAGACCAGTAGTGGTTGGTGTTGAGGGACACTCACAACCCCCCATCATGAATGTCCCTACAGCTAACTGTAAAATGCCAAACACACACAGCGTCTATGTGACAGGAAAGCTGGATGGCCAAAAGTGCAACTTTGTCATAGATTCTGTGTCTCAGCAAACCCTTATGAGTATCAAGGGGTTAGATCACGAAGGAATACCAGAAGCTGCACAGAAGCTTTGTGGTGTGACAGGACATTCTACAAGATTGTGGGGACCAGTGTGGGTAACTATTGAGCTCATGGGCATAAAGGACAGACAGAAAGTATATTTGGCTGACATTGAAGACGAATGCATATTAGGATTGGACTATCTACTACCAAGGAAGTTTGTAATTGATTTTGATAAAATGACGTTTGGGAATAACAAAGGCCAAGTTCTGGTAACTGTTAAAAGATGAGGTTGAACTAATTAGGTACATCAAGCT
>NW_013669901.1:23722-25101 GCF_000517525.1 Limulus polyphemus
GCGTCACGTGACGCTAGTAACACGTCATTGACTTCTAAAAATATCCTGTTTCTTCATGAATGCTATAGCGTTTGCTAGATATGTGTTAGTCTTGTATATATAAGACGGTCACAACGTGAAGGGGGAAGGTAATGTGTAATTGAACTGAGTATTGTTGAGTCGAGCACATGAGACGTTCATTGAGAAGTATAGCGTTTGTTATAGCGCGACTGTTGAAATTAAGTGTATCACAAAGTTATATTCAGAAAGAATAAACCAGTTTTATTTAAGAAAGGACTTGTGTCGCTAAAGTTTCGTCGGAACGAAATTACGGAAAATTAACTAACTAACGGAGATGTAACACTATGTTTGTCGAAAGTGTAGAAGTATCTAATTTAAACTTTCGTTTCTCACTATAAAAGTACAATTCTAAGTCCTATAATTTCAAAAGGGAAGTTCTAACCTAGAGATAGCAGCTGACTTACCATTGGAGGGTACTAGCTATTTCTACGTTCTTGCACTAGGCAGCATTACTGACAGTCTTAATGAGCAGACACAAGTAAAAACGTCGACGGATGAAGTTCACGTGATATTCAGCTATTGAGTTCGGCAAAATAGTATTTGTAATGTAGTGTGCTGTGATTTATGACAGAAAGATTACTTCATAAGTGGATGAAACTTCAAATATTGGTATATTAGGATATAATATTAAATGATTAATTTCCCTATCAGGCTATTTGTGTCAAGAAACATTATATAACATGGAATAGAACATTACTTTCACAAATGTGTTTTTGATTTGTGACGCCCCCCAGTGGCAAAGCGGTATGTGTGCGGACTTACAACGCTAGACACCTGGTTTCGAGACCCGTGATGGGCAGAGCACAGATAGCCCATTGTGTAGCTTTGTGCTTAACTCCAAAGAAACAAACAAACAAACTGATTTGTGACACGAAGAGTACTTAATAAGTTAATGTAGTTTCAAAGACTGAGTAATGAGGTGTATTAAGTGTTGAATTTCGGTATTACAGACTGTTTGTGTCAAGAAGTGCTATATATTGTGGAATAGATCATTTAATCACCTTCAGAAATATGTGTGTTACGTCTCCGTTTGTTAATTAACTTTCCGTAACTTCGTTCCGACGAAACTTTAGCGACACAAGTTCTTTACTTAATAAAACTGGTTTATTCTTTCCGAATACAACTTTACCAATACACTCAACTTCAACAATCGCGCTAAACAAACGCTATAACAACGAACGTCAATAATACTTCTGACCGCAGATCAATTACTCACTCTCTTTTCACACACGTTACATTCCCCTCTTTTATATACCAGACCTACCCTATCTAGTAAATACTAGAGCATTCGCCAAGAACCAGATAGTTCTAGAAACTAG
>NW_013669901.1:25951-36445 GCF_000517525.1 Limulus polyphemus
TTCCTCTATCAACTGCCGTAATTTCTCCTCTTGTTTAATTTCTCGTTCTTCTTGTTTATTTTGTTGTTCGAACTGCCTATGTTGCAGGTTTTCT
This sequence comes from Limulus polyphemus, assembly GCF_000517525.1. Classification (NCBI taxonomy): domain Eukaryota; kingdom Metazoa; phylum Arthropoda; class Merostomata; order Xiphosura; family Limulidae; genus Limulus; species Limulus polyphemus. Next base: position 26,046 of record NW_013669901.1, read on the forward strand.
TGCAACTGCTGTTGTCTCTCTTCTTGTTTCTTTTTTTTTCCTCTATCAACTGCCGTAATTTCTCCTCTTGTTTAATTTCTCTTTCTTGTTTATTTTGTTGTTCGAGCTGCCATTGTTGCAGGTTTTCTTGCAACTGCTGTTGTCTCTCTTCTTGTTTCTTTTCTTGTTTTTGTATTGCTGCCATCAAATCTGCTAAGCTGTAGTTTGATTTTCCGCCTCTCGTTTCCATCTTCTTCTCTCTTTTTTGTTTTCTATCCCACTCTCTGACACCAATTTGTTACGTCTCCGTTTGTTAATTAACTTTCCGTAACTTCGTTCCGACGAAACTTTAGCGACACAAGTTCTTTACTTAATAAAACTGGTTTATTCTTTTCGAATACAACTTTACCAATACACTCAACTTCAACAATCGCGCTAAACAAACGCTATAACAACGAACGTCATTAATACTTCTGACCGCAGATCAATTACTCACTCTCTTTTCACACACGTTACATTCCCCTCTTTTATATACCAGCCTACCCTATCTAGTAAATACTAGAGCATTCGCCAAGATACGGGATAGTTCTAGAAACTAGAGGGCGTGAGAATAGTCACGTCATCTCGATGACGCAACATGTGTTTCGATTTGTGACACAAAGAGTCGGTAATAGGCTTAGCGGTTTCAAAGATTTACTAATTAGGTGTAATTAGAATTCAATGTCGAATATTACAAATTATTTATGTCAAGAAGTATTAAATTCCATAGGATAGAGCATTTAATGACCTTCATAATGTGTTTTGATTTGTGACACAAAGAGTCCGTAATAATTTATTGCAGTTTCAAAGATTAACTTTTAATATTGAAATACTCGTTATAGGAATGTACGCTGTAGATTTGAATGGAATTTATTATGTATTTGTATGTAGGTTATGGAAAGCATCACATCTTCTGGTGTGATAAAAGAAACTGTACCCCTAACAAGTAAGATTTTTTAAGATTTCTGAATTGTTATTTTTCTAAGGATTATTTTAACTTTTTTTTTATAGAAATTTGGATATTTTTTGTGATTAAACATAATTGAGTGGAAAGCAACTGCCTGTTGTAGAAACACAAGTACAGAGGACGACATTTCGAAAGTCTACCGCTTTTCGTCTTCAAGAAATGGATTTTTGTTTCGAGATCTGATGGTTCCGCGTTTTACTTTGCCCAACATGAGATGTTACAGTTACAATGTAATTGACGTAGCATAAAAAGTTTTAAAACAGAAGAGTATACTTTAAATTAGTAAGGAGTTAAATATGATATCGTAAAAGTTCAGCCAAGTATTATATGGTATTTGTAGCGTCATCCTAAATGCTATTTTTTAGGAGTTTAATGTCCCTTTTTTTTACCTATTTTACGGGAAGCTTTTGGTTTGGTTCTGTACGCCGTTTCGCATATTACCTAATGCCACAGAACAGCAAGTACTCGTACACTGATTAACTAATAGAAAGATTTATTTGGGAGAAAGTACTAAGGGTTTAGTCTTGAAATAAATTTTAAACGTCAGTGTTTCATTAGGTGTGTAAAAAATTCTAATTAAAGACAAATATGTTTTCATTTGTGGCCATTAATGTAGTTTAAAATAATTTACATAAAGAACGCTTTTATTGCAAAAATTTTATACATTATACAGTGAAAATTTCGTGCAAAAGATTTAACACATGTCACAAGGCATTTATCTGCTAGTGCTAGCATTTCACTTTCACAGTTTCAGTATTTTCAGAGAAATGCAAATTTTCACTTTGATTTACACCATATCAACAGAAATTAAAATTTCTCAAGGTACTTTTTTATTCCATTGATTTGATATTTAAAAAAAAATTCAGAATATTTACAAATTTAGGAGTAAGTTTTGTAATTATGATTTCGTACCAGGCACCATGAAAAAAAATGTTCAATCAAGATTGAATTAGGTTTTCTTTGTATTGTATGACACAATGCTTGATAGCTATATAGCTGTGAGTGAGCTTTGACAATCAGTGAATATATATATATATTTTTTTAATAAATATATTTATGTGTGAAATCATGTATATTTATCATCAGATTGAAGTATAATTTCTTTATATTTGGGTTGTGAACAAAGTTGTGTTAATTCTTCAGGTGATAGGAATGGAATTGAAAGCTGAGTATGGTGGAGCTGGACGTTATTACCAGCATCTAGCAAAGCTTCAGGAAAAACTTTGTAAAAAGTAAGATTTAATGTGCTTTAGTGACTTAAAAAACTAACTATTTTTCAGTGCACCAAGTTCATCATTCATTCTCTTTAAATTTTGTCTTTAAAAATTGAAATAATACCATTTTATTTTATGAATTTCACTTTGTTGAGCAGAATTTATGTATGAAGATGTGATGGTATAGTTTTGAGAGGTTACCAATACCATTTCATTTATGAAAAACTGTCTCCTTTCAGGTAATTATTTTCTCAGTGCTTTGTCAAAGGAGTGGTTTGGGTAATTGATTTTGATTCTTTCAAAGTTTCATTAGAAGAGTTTTTGGGAGGGTTGTATTTAAGTCAGGGAATTATGTTTTTGAGGTAGCTGTTTAATCTTCTGTCTATTTGTTTTTCATGATCTTTCAGAAACTAAGATTTATATGGAACTTATATGTTATAGTATACATTACATTTTATTGAGTATAGTAAAGCATAATAAAATAAAATTTCATACGTATTTGTAGTTTTGAACCTGGATCTTGTAAAACTTGGATATATTTGAAAGAATGCCATCTGCAGTGCATGATGATAAAAAAGAAAAAAACTGCTGTTAATTTATCAGCAAAATATATATAAGTTTTCTCTCTTTTTGCTTTAAATATAAAATACTTTTATTGTGAAATTTCATGTAATAAATAAGGCTCTTCCCAGTTTTCAATATAAAAAGAATTGTCATTATAAGATAATATGCAAGGTGAAAGGAAATAGTTTGAACCATTAATGTAATAACATGAACAGTGAAAACAAATACCATCCCATCTACCTGTATTTTTTATAACCATATACCATTCTTACAAGCAAAAAATCCATACTATTAGTATTTACTGTCTAATTAGGGAAACTGTTTTATGAATTAGAAACTAACTTGAAGCAGTTCTGCCTAAAAACATGTACCAGGTACAGTTTCTGGTTGTGCTTTGCATTCTTTCTAGCAGATTTATATCCTATGGATGGCACAGTACTTCAAATAAGGTCTAACTAGAGCCTTGTCTAAAGTAATAATAATTACCTTATGCATAAACGTGGATCTCTAGATAAATCTCAGTACTTTATTAGCCGTAATCACCGTAGAATGTAACACTCAGTTGAAGACTTGATTATATTCAGCAGTTACATCTAGGTTTGTATCTGTCCCCACAGTACTTTATATCCTTTTCACAACAGGTGTATCTTTATCTGAAGTACAAAACTTTGTATTTTAAAAATTCACCATATTTTGGAAGTACATGATAACTTGAGCTTCTCAAGATTATTTCCTGATAAATGTAATGTCATAAGTTGATTTAAATGATTTACAACCCATGTTGCTACCAACATCTATATAAGCAATGAACAAAATGGGTTGAGACAGGTTAGTCTGCTATGTAATCATCTGCCAGATCAAATGATATGTCCACTTCCCTCCATATCTTGTTTGGTTCTTTTTTTTTTCAATTTCATTAGCCAGCCCTACATAGCTCTTTTATTTAGCAATAATTTCTTTTCTTATACTTGTTTGTTTACCTTTTTTATAAGATGGCATAGTTTGGGTTACTAGGTTATAAAGTATATTCTAAAGCTTTATAAATTTTGCATAGAATAATAATAGAATAAATAGCTCTATCAAATGATGATAAAATTATAGTTACTGCTAGAACTAAGTAGGTGCTAGGCCTGTTGAAGGAAGATGATGATGTACGAAAATAAAAAATCTCTGTTTTGGCTATTTGCCAGTTTTCAAATTTGGGACGCTTCGGAGGTAGAGTGACTATGCCAGGTAGATCTTCATATCTACCTTCTGATGACCTGTATATGTATTTATTTTTTTACTTCTTCATTTCATACATAATATAGGGGTTGGCTCCCTAAAGACACCAATTAAATAGTGTGCAAAGCATTGAGTATTCTACATGTTACAGTCATCTAGTATTAATCTATTATTAACTGATAATTCGTGTTTGACCCTGTACTTAAGCATTTTAAAGGAACACCAGATTTCTGTAAGAAGGCTGACTTCAAGGAGTTAATACACACTTCTACATAAATTAAAGCTATTTTCTCCATGCATCTGCTTCAAAGATTTATTTGCACCTAGCTTTTAGGCATCTCCGACCAAATCTCATTAGATTTCATGTGAATTGCATTACTGCATAATGATGTTATTATGCAGGAAAAGCTCTCCACCAATAGGATGGTGACACACCTCCTTACATACTAATTTCTCCTATGCTTTTGTACTCATCAGTCTTCATTCTTTTTCTCAGCACTGAACACATCACTTGTTTCTTCGTTTTCAACTTAACAAGATTTGTGCTGTATAAGGAACTTAATTTCCCCCTTTTTTTTCTACAAACTAACACACAAGTTCATGTAACATCATCTTCAACTTGTGTGAGTGAATAATCTCCATCTGTGTAAAACGACTCAAGGAGGAGGTGTTCATCAACATCTTCAATATTTTTCCTCAATATTTTATTCATCTGGGAGTGTTTTTCAACTCATCTTTTTTCAACATGTGGATGTGTGTGAATAATTTCCTTTCACAGGTTATGTAATGTCTATAGCTTATGTATGCTTGTTCACTGGGGATGATGTGACAGCCATTATGTATAGGGCAGTAGATTCCCCTATGAAGCAAGGACCTTCAGCTTCTCTCTCTTTTTCAGGGGTTCCTTCCTCATAAAACGTTTTTGCATTATCAGGACTTAATTTTACAGGTGTGTATGATTCTTTCTCTTTCCCCTGTGTGATATTCTTCTTCTTGTTCCCTACTTTTTAATCCTAATTCTAACTAATTTGTTTACTTTTCTTCTACCATTTACATTCCTTCCTCCTCAAGCGTCACCCTCCGTATCTGATTCTTATATCCTCAATTTTAGTCATTCTTAATACCCTTTTGAGATTCCCACATTTGGATTGCCTTTGCCTGTTTTGAGGGAGGAGGGTGTTGGTTTTGCCCTCCAGTTTCCAATACCTTTGTCTTTACCTGATCCTTTTTACTGTACTTCTTTACATCTCCTCTCTACACCAAGTCTGAGGCACCCCACTATGCCCTGAAAAATTTGCAGACAATTCTCAATTCCTTCACTTCTTCACTGTGACCTGTACCACTTCTTCCATTTTCCTGCTCATTCAGCTCTTTGTTGCAGAGAACTCTTGGTAGGGCTACTCTTCTATCCCAAGTTCAACTTCTTTCTTTCCTTCTGTGAGATCTTTTCCTAGCCTCTTTTATTTACTCTGAAGTTTTGGAGGTGTTTCTGATTTGATTGAATCATGCAGATTGTTCTTGTCATCAATTCCAACTTTCATCCTTTTCCTTTGTTTTCACAATGTCTGAAACCCAACCCTCCACTATTATGCCTTAGCTTAGCCCCCACCTCCCAGGTTCCCATATATTGACTCCCACTTCCCAATTTTCTTCTTGTACCCTGGCATCAGACTCATCAATCTTGTCCATGGCAATTAAGTTGAATTGGGTCCTCTGGGGACTTGCAGTCACAGTTTGAGCTCCTGTGGTCACACCTTTCCATTTACACAGAGGTTACTCAATTTTTTACCTCTGGACATTCTCTCCAATTCTCTTCCCCTTTTCAGCCCTCATCATATTTCCTTTCCCCCTCCTATTCCAATCTATGTAAAATGACTCAAGAAGGAGGTGTTCATCAACATTTCCAATATTTTTCCTCCATCACACTCAATATTTTATTCCTGTCAAAGTGTTTTTCAACTCGTTTCTCAGCTGTACTTATCATCCGTCTATCTGTCTGCAAACTAGCCCCCCAGTGGCACAGTAGTATATCTGCGGACTTACAATGCTATAAACTTGGTTTCAATACCTGTAGTGGGCAGAGCACATATAGCCCTTGTGTAGCTTTGTGCATAATTAAAAACAAACAAACAAACTTTCTGCAAACTATGTTACTGCTAGTCACCACGATCTGCCCTATCCTACTCATACTTCATAAAAAGTTTTTTAGTATTTAGAGTCCATGGCTTCACTGGAACTACTTATCCCTTTTGGGTACATGCATATGCACTTCCCCCATTGGTTCTTGCACAACCAAAGGAACCTCCTTGGAAACTTTGACCTCAATGGCTCACCTGTTCTCTCTTCTACTCAAGGACTTGTATTGTTGGCTGGATCGATCCAATAACACCATTTGGCTTTCATTACCTCCATCCACACCAGACCTGAACATCTCCACTGATGCTTCATCCTCTGGTTGAGGAGCATCTCAATGACAATTTCACATTTAGAACATGGACCCAGGATGATTCCTTTTTCTATATCAGTGCACTCAAACTTCCAGTAGTCCATTGGGCATGCTCCCATTTTTTACCCCTCTTTGTGGATCATTTCGTGATAATTCATTCCAACAACTTGTATTTTTCTTATATCAACTGGCAAGGTGGAACCTGATTCCAGACTCCTTGTTTTCATACCCTGGACCTTCTTATTGAGGCAATTATCAATAAGTGCATCTCATTATCTGCTATGAATCAGATGCCTCTCTTGGCCAGAACTATGTTCTGCTCACAGAATGGTCTCTTTAAACCCAGGTTTTCCATTGGGGCTGCTCTCTTTCAGGGACTCCATCGTTGATGCCTTGCTACTTCTCTCATTTCCAAGTCTCCTCACTTCTTATCACTTGATTATGGCTGTCAATGCCTTCAGCTAGGATTGGTCTTATCCTTTTTATCATGCTTACCTATCTCTCTGTCTTTTACCTTGGGTCTTGGCCTTGATTCTAGACACTCCTTGTCATGTTCTCTTGCTGACATCTTTCTGGCTGGCTCAACCTTGGTTTGCTCTTCTATGTCACCTGACAACCAAACCCTCTCATCTCCTGCCAACTGTATTTTCTCTATCTCTCTCTCTCTCCTGCTTCAACCTCACACATCACTGTTCCATCATGGGATCTTGTCCTTCCACCTTCATGTTAGGGATTTGTCCAGTCCATTGCTCATTCAACTGAACTTTCCAATCCAGTAGCCTTTCCCATTCCTGTCATCCTTGTACCTTATCCATTTACCTGTGTAAGTGGTGTGTCTTTTGACATTGGTCCATCCATTGCCAACAACGAATCAGCTGTTTTCTTCCATTGCTAGTTATTGGATGGCCTTGTCTGCAGCATTTCCCCTTTCTTGATACCACAAAGTGTTTTCCTTCCCAGTTGTCTCACCTTGTTCCAGTCCTTCCTTATCCACAGACCCACCTGAAACTTATACTGCCTTTTTTTAAGACATGTTCCCTCTTTCTTCTAGCCTTCATTCAGATATCCATGCTATCGACTCTTCTTAGATTCTTCTTTATCTTGACTGGTCCTTCTTCCTTAAGTCTTCAGCTACTCAGGAAGAAGAATGCTCCTATCTCCCTCCCTTCTATATCACACCTCTATGATCAATCAGACCCAGACAGACTTTTGTACCCTATTCATGCGTTAATTTCTACTTGGCTTGTACTTCTCATTTTCATGGCTCCTGTCTTCAAATCTACATTCCCTGCAATTCCTCTCCTTCTAAGGACATATCTCTTTCTGCACTTAGAGGAAGTATCTGTCAATGTGTGGCCTAATCCTTATTGGGGTCGATGCTTACAGATGGTTATGCATTTTCCTTGCATCAGATTTGTCACCTCACTCATTCCCTCGCCTCTCGTTTTCAATGGCCGCTGGATGAAATACTTCAAGCTGGAATGTGAACTACCTCTCACACCTTCGTCACTAACTACCTTCACCATCTGGCTCTCTCATCTCCTGAAGGTTACTGCCTACCTCCATTCATTATCCTACAGTCTATCTACCCTCTTTAGACAGGCGAATGTGTTTCCTTTTGTTATTACAGCATTTGCTTATATATTACTGCCAGGTGGTTGGTGGTTCCTCTTAGGATATACTTATTTCCCAAAAACCTACATTGAGGCAGGATAATGGAAAGCACATCTGCCCTGGCTCCATATATACTCACTGTTGAGATGGGGTGTTCTGCAAGACCACTTCAGGTATCTTCATAGTATAATCATATATCTCACTACTGTCCAATACAAACTGTACCTATTCCATGGACTATTATGGAAAAAGCCAGAACCAGGGTTTGGTCTGTTTGCTTTCCTGGCACGCATTTCCTGGCTTTTCAAAACAGAGATATGCAGTCACCTGTTGCATTTTCTCCATTTTCTGGCTGAAACAAGACCAATGTGGATTTGGTCAAGTCTCCTCCCCAGAGATTCCTTCCCCTTTTTTCTTCTAGCGAAGCACAGGAGATCCTTGCCTTTACCAGTTCCTAGCCATTAGTGTGGTGGACCATGAAGAACCCTCACTGATTGGGACCTAACCACTGGGGCTATAACAAGGGGGTGCCAATCAATGTGTGGCAGTGGTGACACTGTCAGTGTAGCACAGGTCTCCCCTCATATAACTTTACTTATAACATGCCACTTGTGCCCCCTCCTGTACTCTGCATCTGTTTAGTTGAGGTGAGCATGTTACAAGGTTGTGCCTTCCTTCTGCAGCCTGTGACTATCCAATAGAGTCGAGGTGAGCATGCACCACTATAGTGTGCTGTCTTCCTGCAGTTGTGTCTGATCAGTAGAGTGGAGGTGAGCACACTATATATACATATGCCTTCCTCTTGCAGATGTCACCTGTTCATTTGAGTGAGATGAGCACACACTAACAAACCATGCCCTCCTCCTGCAGTTGATGTCTGTATGTTCAGTTGAGTCCAGGCACTCATTCACGTGCGTGCACACACACACTATGGCATGAATTCTGTGCCCTCCTCTCACAGCAGGTGTTGTTGGTCTGATAGTCTGATGGTAAAGTTGAGGTGAGCACAGGGTATGGTCTGAATGTGCGCCAACCATGCTACACATATTGGCTGTCCAACTTTTATGTGCAAGTACTCGGATGGCCATGTTCTTATTCCACCCATCCCTGTGACACATGGAGCTCATTTACTCCTTTCCCTCTTTTACCTGGGTGAAGAGTATATCCTTTAAGAGATGAGATGCTGTCTCCACAGGTGCATCCCTATGGAGCTCCTACCATTGGGTGTCATGCTCCATAAGTTGCCTTCATGTGCTTTCTGAAGGGAACTCATCTCAAGATATTTTTTCACTCACTCCTCCAGCACTTCAACATGGAATTCTTGCTTAATTGTGTGAAGAGGTGTGTATTGTCTCAGAAATTAACATTTTCCTTCCATGGAAATGTATTTCTGATAGATACTTCCCATCCTACCTCTCTACTTTTGATTCAACTTAATATTCCTTGCCTTGTTAAAAGCATAGAAGGAGGTGTGTCACCCTCCTGTTAGTGGAGGGCTTTTGCTGTATAACACCATTATGCAGTAGTTTAAATCACAAGAAATCTCATGAGGTTAGTTGAGAGTTGCATAATGGCTAGTGGCATACAAATCTCTAAGGCATGGAGAAGATAGCTTATTTGTGTGAAAAAGTGAATATTTGTGAGAAATACATTTTCAGGTAAGAAAAATGTTAACCTTCACAGAATTGTTACTTGTAGATAAATTTTGTACATTGCCATAATCATGACAAAAAGTTAAGAAAATATCAAAATGAAAATTTTTGGAAAAAGAGAATTGCCTAACATTTGTGTATCTGGTTATAGACTCATTGTTTATTTTAAGATAAGGTGATTTTTTAAATTTCTTGTAATTTAATTATATTAATGTGATTTTATTGCTCCATTTTAGCATAAAGGCACTAAAAAAATTTTAATCATCACATTGACCGTTGCAAACTTGCATTCATCTACAAACATATTAGACTCTGAATATATTTGTAAGTTTAATTCTACAGTGCATTAATAAAAAGTATTGTTATGACAGCAGAAGTCATGTGATGCTGGAGACACGTGATGAATTTCTCGATTGATTGGGGAGGTCCGAGTGAATTCAAGATGCTCCCTTCATTGGTATATAAGCCTGGCAGAGAAAGCCTGCGGAAATTAATGAAGAGAGTTTCGGAGAATTTATGATTCTGTTTCGAGCTAGTGTTTTGCACTCATAGAAAGCGAAGTTATCGAGACTGGGAATCGCTGTGATTTATAGTGTGTATTATAAATGTAGTTAAGTTTAAAGTAATGAGAAATGCACTGATTGTGAAATTATTGTGTACTAAAAGTTTCTATCAAGAAAGAATAAACTGGGTTAATCAAG
>NW_013669901.1:37445-38790 GCF_000517525.1 Limulus polyphemus
AGTATGGAACTCAAAATCAGTCGGAAGTCTACAGGGCTAGGTTTAGGACTAGAGTCCATGCTAAAAGGGGAGAGCCTGCTAGAGCTGCCATGGGATTTGGAAAGTATAGCACACAAGGCCTACCCAACTGAACCACCCGACGTCCTCAAGCTGTTGCTGAGGGATCAGTTTCTAGACACCTCGGACAGTCCACAACTAAAGATACAAGTAAAGCAAGCACACCCCTCTACCATGCAGGATGAAATGGCCAGAGCTCTCGAATTCGAATCCTATTTTAAGTCCAGTGCAGAGGTACCAAGGTTGGTACAGTCATCAGGATTCAAGGGCAGCTTTCAGAAAAGTTTGAGGGACTTTGCTGGCACTGTAACAAACCTGGACACAAGAGAGCTCAATGCCTGCAACTTCAACACAGAGGAGATGCCACGGCATGAAAGGCCGCTACCCAGAAAGGTTGGTGGAACTGTGGAGAGCAAGGACATATAAGGAGCCAGTGTAAGAATACTAACAATAAGTCAGTTTCAGGAACCAGTAGTGGTTGGTGCTGAGGGATGGCCACCAACCCCAATTGTGAAAGTCCCAACAGCGAAGTGTAAAATGGCAAGCACACATTGTGTCTACGTGACAGGAAAGCTGGATGGCCAAAGATGCAACTTTGTCATAGATTCTGCATCTCAGCAAACCCTTGTGAGTATCAAGGTGTTGGATCACAAAGGAGTACCAGAAGCCACACAGAAGTTCTGTGGTGTGACAGGACATTATACAAGGTTGTGGGGACCGGTGTGGGTAACTATTGAGCTCATGGGCATAAAGGGCAGACACAAACTATACTTGGCTGACATTGAAGACCCATGCATATTAGGGTTGGACTACCTACTACTGAGGAAGTGTGTAGTTAACTTTGATAAAATGACGTTTGGGAACAACAAAGGCCAAATTCTGGTAAGTGTTAAAAGAGAGGTTGGACTAACCAGGTGCCATCAAGCTGAAGTCAAAAGTGACTGAAGGAGTTGATGATGGTGAAGTGGAACCAAGTATAGATATTAAAGCAGAACAGGAGAAAGACCAAGATTTGAAGCCAATAATTGATTTTCTACAAGCAAGTGTTTTGCACCCTACTTGGGAGAAGGTGTCTAGCTTAAGCCCTGTGACAATGAACTATTGGGCAAGTTGAAGTATGAAGATGGTATACTTGTCCAGAGATGGGAAAGTGACGACCTGGAAAACAGTTATACCAAGAACGTTACGGGAAGTTGTGCTGCATCAATCCCATGATAAGAACACATTGAGTCACCTATGGCAGAGATTTTACTGGATAGGTATGAGGCAAGATGTGGAAGAATGGTGC
>NW_013669901.1:39477-40138 GCF_000517525.1 Limulus polyphemus
CCAAGATGACTGGGATGTCTTGCTCCCTCCACTGTGGTTGGCCAATAGAACAGCAGAGCATGAAGCCACTGGATACACTCCAACAAAGCTGATGGTTGGCCGGGAACTTTGGTTGCCACGATGCCCACTTTACGAAGAGTTGCCTGAAAATGTGCCAGAGTTTGTGAAAGTGTTATCTGAAAGGATGTATGATATTCATCATCAAGTGCATTCAAACTTAAGAATGTCTGCTGATTCCATGAAGCTATGTTATGATAAGAGATGTGCTGAAGTCAGCTTTGAACCATGAGACAAGATATGGTTGTATAATCTAAGGAAGACCAAAGGGAAGTCTCCTAAGTTGTCTTCTCCATGGGAAGGCCCACATGACAGTGAATCTTCTCTCAGACATGACTTTCCAAATAAAATGTAGTCGGCAAGGTAAGCCAAAAGTGGTGCATGCCAACAGGCTTTGGCGTTATCACGGTCCAGGACATTTCAGTTGGAATGAAATGAACAACAGAACAAATGATGCTGCTGAAGACGTGTCACCTGAAAGAGCCACTGTTGGAGAAGAAACTCTGCCTGGTTTTGAGAAGGAAAACAGTGAAGCCATTAATGAAGTTACTACCACTAATGTGACTGCTACTGATAATGGAACATTTCCTGATAAAGCAGATGA
>NW_013669901.1:41097-45685 GCF_000517525.1 Limulus polyphemus
TTATCGAGAGTGTAAATTGCTGTGATTTATAGCATGTATTATAAAAGTAGTTAAGTTTAAAGTAACGAGAAACGTACTGATTGTGAAATTACTGTGTATTAAAAGTTTGTATCGAGAAAGAATAAACTGGGTCAATCAAGAAGGAACTTGTATCGCTGAAGTTCCTCGGAAAGAATTTATACCAGAAAGTAACAAACATGCAGATATGTAACAGTATGTAATTTGATGTTTTTTATCGAGATGTTTTATTGTACATTTATGGGTAGTTTTGAAATTATTGCATTTTCTGTTTTCTGTACTGGGAATTGTTCAGACAAACATCTGATAGAAACCCAAAGTGATTTCCTTCTTTCATACTGTACAGTATCATTTATGGTTTTTTTCCTCATTCTCATATGTATAAATTACTTAAAAAAATAGTTTTCTTCACATGTGGAGCTGGGCAATTGGTGATATTTGCTCATCAATTTACCAATGGACCTGAATGTTGTATGTACAAGAAAAAAAAGGTTGATAGCAGGTACAGGTGCTGCCAAACAGTTCCCTTCCACCCCTAGTCAGTAATTAAATATTAATGATGGCGGCAGATAGCCTCAGTAGCTTTGCTGTAAGAGATATTATAATATAATAATCAGAAACGCTAACTTTGATTAGTTGATTATTTTTGTGGCAATCAATTTAATTATAATTTAGATTAATTGATTGTTGGAATAATTGAAAATAGTAATAATTGTGAACTTTAATTTTGATTCATTGATTTAACTAATTTCAGTTAATCATTTTATATGTAGAGTTTATATGTATGTGTAGGTTTTTTTTAATATTCATATTTACCTAAACCATATTTAACAAATTGTCATTTTCTAAGTTTAAACGGAATAAACATTTCTTTTAGGGCCAGAAAAATTACTTTTTAATGTTATGTTTCAATAAGTTGGGCAACTTTTTTTTTCCAATCACATTTTTCAGAGAACTGCAGTCTCTTAATTTGGAACATGGAGTAAGAAACAGAGCAAGATCTGCAGTGATTATTAGATCCTAGTAAGTACAAGTCAGTGAATTAAATCTACAAGCATAGAATTATACACATTGAACAAGTAACTTTTATTGTGAAAGGTGCTGTAGGGCCTTAAGATAATTATATTTTTGGATAAATAACCTTGTATTGCTTGCATGCTAAACCAACATGTATAGTTACTAAACTGTGAAATATGCCTTGCAGAAGTTATGAATGTCATGCTTAGAGCTTAGTTCTAATTTTTATTAAAATCTAATTTTTGTGTGTAGTATCTGCATTTTTGTTTAATTAAAAATTTTATGATCATTAAGAAATTTGTTGAAGATCAAGATATATTTATATCTCAGCTAAGAATAATACTGTGCTATCAATCAGCAAAAGGCAATTTTCACCAAGTAATTTCAATCTGGAGAGGTTCTTGGAAGAAAGGAGGGACAGTGAAGAAAGAAACTTCAAGATATTGCAGCAGGTTGACAAGCTTGAGCAGCAGGCAATGAACATAGAGAACAGAACTCAGAGGTTAAGGTCTTTAAAGGTAAGTAAAGATCACTGTTAGACTCACAAAAATTAAATCCATCTTCCCACTTTTTTGGAAAGATGGATGCAGTTCATCCATTATTTGAGAGGGGGATCCTAATATTGCAGCAGGTTGACAAGCTTGAGCAGCAGGCAATTAATGTAGAGAACAGAACTCAGAGGTTAAGGTCTTTAAAGGTAAGTAAAGATCACTGTAAGATTCAAAAAATTAAATCCATCTTCCCTCTTTTTTGGAAAGATGGATGCAGTTCATCCATTATTTGAGAGGGGGGATGCTGTTTTTCATACTTTTATCTGCACTGTTATTTGTTTGGAATGGTAGTTTTGGAAGGGTTGAATTTTGCTATTTCATCTGTGCATTGGATAATTTAAACAGTTCATGTTTTATTTTCTTTAAAGAGTCTAACCCTGGTAAAGAAGTAAGAAGTCTGTCAAAAACAACAGGCTTTTTTTTTCTTTCAAACTTTCAAAGAGATACAATGTTGAAACTGTTAATGTAGTATGACAAAAAGAATATGTAAAGTATTTTTAAATTAATTTTGAACAGGCACTGTTTTTCACCTGTTACTCTGGACTGCCGAAAATAAGATTCTGTCACTATGAAATTCTGTTTATTATGAACCTAGCTGACTTTTGAAGTGTTTACATAATTTTGAAAATTTTTCATGGATAAAACTACGATCTTAACTCAATCAGTGCAATCATAATCTGTGAGCATTAATTACATTGACCAGTGTCATGTAAAATTACTGATTGACTGAAATTACAGTTAAACCAATTAATGTTACAAAACTAACCAACTGTTGAAATTCGTGTTTCTAATTATTACTGTTTTCAATAATTTCAGTTATCCAAGTAATCAACATGTTACTATTATGATTTTTTTTTTTCAATTGATACAAGGTTGTCCAGCACTGGGCTGGGATGGCCTGGTGATTAGAATGGTTGCCTTATGAATTCAAGAGTTGTTAATTCAATTCCACTTGCCACCAACCATGTTTATTCTTTTAATCTTGAGGGTTTTATAGTTGTTTCTTTGTTTTTGAGTTATGGCAAAGTTTTAAGGCTATCTGCCACCATCCTTAATTTTGAACTACTAACTTCGGAGCTACTACTTTTACGAATAAATCATGTGATTGTCCATAACAATACAATGCTCTGTGGTTGAAAGGGCAAACATGTTTGGTGGCACTAGGTGTCAGATCTAGCATCCCTCAACTTATAAGGCAACCACCAGGTCATGACAGTCAGTGGGCATTATAATGTGATGGTCAGTCCTATTCATTGGTAAAGAGTATCCCAAGAGTTAGTAGTGGGTACTGCCAACTGGTTGCCTTCCCTCTGGTCAACAGCTCAAAACTAGGGATGGCAGCAGAGAGTCTTAATAAATTTGCCATAACTCAAACTCGTTCAACTTCTGATACCTGAACTCCACATAACATTTTAGCTAGTACAACTTCTGATGGCATTATCATGCAAGATGATATGCATGTGTTCTGCTTGTACAAAACTAACAAATGTGATGGTGTGGCCTAGTGGCCAATGGTTGCATAACTAGCCACACTGATGTCTTTTATTTGTTGAGGCTGGACAATATTGTAGCTTTACCTTAATATGCTGCTTACTTATTACAAGGTAGAAATTTAACCAGCATTACTTAAAGTAAAATTGCTTTAATAAAAAGTTTAATAAAAAAAATCATGGCAAGTTAATATTTATTATTCTTTATTTGCTCAAATAAAATTGCTGATTACTAAATAACTTTTGTTCTTTAACAGTGTTTCTCAGAACTTATTAGATGAACTAATAACAGCCTAACAGTATGTTACATTGTTAAGTTGCTACCCTGTTTACATGATCAGGACTCCTGTATAATTACTGCTTGCTCTAGCTAGATAGCAAGCATTGAAAATGGAAAACAAATGTCTAGCTGTTGTTAGATGCCACTTAAACATCAACTAGTATAGCTGCCTTTTTTGTTTGCTTTGTTAATTTCTCAGTGTGCATGTGTTCCCACAGTTTTTTCCAGCCTGTACTGTAAAATGTAAATGTATTACTCATTTTGATTGTTTTTTTCTAAACTTCTGTCCATATCATCATCTTCTCACTTAAAAGCGTTTCATGTTTTTTAAACTTATGAGATTATTAGTTACTTTTTACATTTTTCTACCTGATAATTAGAAAATCTCAGGTAATTAAAATTTTTTTGGTATTACCATATTTTGTTATTTCATATAAGACATTGATTTTCACCTTACGAGTCATTTTAGTCTCTGCAAAGTGGTTATCTACTCTAGTATCATCACAAGTTTTTCTTGCCAAATAATAAATGTTGTATTGTCTTTGTTTTTCTAGTGAATTTTTTTACTGAATTGTATATTGTATATCATAAACTGTGACAAGAATCTTGACTTGTCTTATCGCATGAAATCTATGGACAATTACTTATAATGATATATTATTCATATTTTCTGCTTCTTACAGGTCTTGAACGTCATTGATGTACCTGATATATTTTCATTTACAACATGGATAAAAAATAAAGAATATAATGACACATCTAGATAAACGTTTTCTAGTTTTGTGGACTTGTTAAGCAAACACCCTTCATCAGGCAGTAAAGACTATTACTGAGGAATTAGGCTCAGTTGTACAAAATAAACTAGAAAAAGTTTTCATTTAGATGTGGCAATTTATTCTTCAATATTTATTTTTTTTACTCATTCAAGAATTCTTGTACAACAGTTTAGGATTGAAAAAATAACCTAATTCTAATGTTACATATCTGCTTTTTTGTTAATTTCCAGTAGAAATTATTTCTGAGAAACTTCAGCGATACAAGACCTTTCTTGATTAAACTAGTTTATTCTTTCTCGATACAAACTTTTAGTACACAGTAATTTCACAATCAGTACATTTCTCGTCACTATAAAATTAACTACTTTTATAATACATGCTATCTTGAAACAGAATCGTAAATTACCCGCAACTCAAGTAACTACCGTTCACTTTTCCAACACCTGGCTTTTTTCT
>NW_013669901.1:46462-54617 GCF_000517525.1 Limulus polyphemus
GTCCTAAAACTTGCCCTGTAGACTGCCGACTGATTTTAGGTTCCGTACCTGAGTTCTAGAGCCGCTACCAGTGCTCTATAGTTGTGCATGTCGTCTGCTGACAACTGTCCAAGTATTTCCAGTGGTTGTCCCTTCAGGCTCATTGCCAGGTACACTGCTTTCTGCTCCTTAGTCCATCCATTCATTTCTGCCAGGAGCTAAAATTGTGCTCTATATGCTTACCAGGGTGCCTTCCCATCGAATTCCTGTGGCTTCCTTCGAACCAGATCACCCCTATTGCTAACACTCATGTCTGGAAGGTGACTTCTGCGTTTAGCTGCAGGGTCTGTAAGGGGCTTTCTGTTGTCTGGGGCTGATTAGGTCCATGGTTAATATATCCTCCCTGTGTAAAAGACAGTAAATCAACCTTTAATTTATTTAATTCACTTTGAAATTCACTAATCTTTTCCATTTGTGTATGCTGGCTTTCTCTCAACTGATGGAGACTTTCTTCCTCTTTCTTTTCTTGTTCCAGTGATCACTGGTGCTGGTTTTCTTGCCACTGCTGTAGTCTCTCATCTGTTTATTTTCTTTCTCCTCCAACCACTGCTGTAGTCTCTCTTCTTGTTTCTTATCTCATTCTTCTTATTTCTTTTGCTTTTCTTGTACTGTTGCCATCAAATCTGCTAAGCTGTAGTTTGATTTGTCACGTCTCGTTTCCATCTTCTTTTTTTCTTTTCGTCCCACTCTCTGACACCAATTTGTTACATATATGCATTAAAAACATATTGATTAAAAACTTTGGAAATTTCATAACATATAAATTATAGAAGTTAGGTCTATTCACCAGTTTTAAAGAACTGTCACGTATCTGCTTTTTGTTCATTTCTGGTAGAAATTCTTTCCGAGGAACTTCAGCGTTACAAGTCCTTCCTTGATTAAACCAGTTTATTCTTTCTCCGTACAAACTTTTAGTACACAGTAATTTCACAATCAGTACGTTTCTCATCACTTAACTACTTTTATAATACACACTATCTCAAAACAGAATTGTAAATTACCCACAACTCAAGTAACTACTTTTCCAACATCTGGCTTTTTTCTGCCAGGCTTATATACTAACAAAGAGGCGTCTCAAAAACACGCGAAGTTCCCCGATAAATCGAGAAGCTCAATCACGCATGCGTCAGCAGCATCACATGACTTCCACTGTCGTAACACTAAATTATTGGACCTGAAGGTGTCTGTCATATTAAATGAAGGTATAGTTCAAAAATGTTCTGAACCTAAACAAGCTGAAAATAGGAAGATTTGTTTCATGTGAGAATAATTGAATGTATATGATTAATGTGGCTTAAAATTAATTGGTTAGCAAATTCTACAAGTTACCCAGTTCTAATCATGAATATGCTAACTAAAAATGTCAAATTAAACTTCAAAATATGGTTTTTACTTTTATACTACAGTTTCAATATTGTTTTCCTGATTTTAATGAGTAATGTATTATTAAATTATGTGTACCTAGTAAATATACCATACAATCCAAGAATATTCTTTTCATATCTGAGTTAATAATGTGTAAAATAATAATGTTACGTCTCTGTATGTATGTTTGTTAATTCTTCTACAATACAAATCCTTTCTTTATAACTTTGTAATGTACTTAATTTTCACAGTTACACACACACTATAGTTCACAACAATTCACTCACTTTCTATCGCGCTTAGTCTTAATTGTCCGTCCCCGCCAACTATAGTTTCGATCTCTGTGTCTGCTATCCTCGCTGTCTTTCATTCTCTCTGCCTGCTTCGTCTGTGTCTCCACTACTGCTTCAACTCCGTCTGTCTCTCTCACTGTCTAGCGCACTTATATATGATAATACTGCCTGTTCTAGAAACTTCTAAGACTCAACACGTGCTACCAGCATCAATTGACTCCCGCTGTCGCATTACACTAGCGAATCTTCTAGAATATTTGTCACGTGACCCCCACTGTCATAACAATAATATATGTAAATACCACTTTTTTTGTTTGTTTGTTTATGTTAAATCATCCATTCACTCGATGAAAATTAAACAGTATTTGCTACGTTGCAAACGTGCATGGTACAAGGAAAGTTGTTACTTTCCTCACTTCCTAAAAAAGTGGTGTAGCTTTATTGTTTTCCTTGACTGTATGCTGATTTGAAAAATGTAAAGGAAGAACTACTTATGAAATAGAAAAGTGAAACTTTTATTTAGAAAATTTAGCTTGGAAGAATTTCATAAATCTTCTCCTAAGAAAAATAAAGATGAGGCAGTATGAAGGATTATATGCGTACCTCAATTTGTGCCTGAATTTGATGTTATATAGAAATTTATATTTCCTTCTTGTTATTTAATCTTTCAATAATTGATCATTATTAGGTCTCTCAACCTCTTAAATTACATTTGGGTATGTATCTGCATGTGTATGAATGCAAAAAATATAGAATTACAAAAGAAAATGTTACTAGAACTTGTAAGTAAACATAAATTCTAAATAACACCAGGATTCTTACTGACAGACTTCTTTGTTTTTATATTTTCAGCAAGAATATAAAAGTTTTCTTCAGTATTATAATTCTAACTATACTTCGGTAAGTGTAAACTCCTAGAAAATGTTAACACCTTAATACTAATGTTTCATATATAGGGTTATAGGAGGCTAATAATGTAGTAAAAGATGCAATAGGTGGTATATACAATTTATGATAATACTGGCTTATGATCAGTTGAAGACCCATTTTTTTAGGAGGGTACAGGAATTTTACAGCTTTATTCCCTTGAAATATTTTGAATTATGTAAACATTTAATTTTGTATGGTAAATATATACTATTTTTGTTTTCTATTAACAGATATGGCTGTAACACTGAAGATCCCTCTTTTATTTTAACTTTCTAAAAGTGACCTTTGTAATCAGAATGTAGTATATTCATACACAATATATCCCCTTACAATTATTACTTTGACTGGTTTTAGCCTTTATTTTTATTGCTTTCTAAATGCATCTGTTTCTCATTGCATCATTTAAGACAGAAAATAGGTTGCAAACTTAAAATAGTGAAATGTTTCACATTCATATGAAAACTATCTTTAATTTTGCTAATTCTTTAAGAAAGTAAAACATTTAACATCAGAAACTTAAGATTAATATGAATAAATGTAGCTTTAAAGGTGCTCTGTTACATGTACATAGAAAAATAAAGTTTATGTTTAAAGTTTGCTCTACTATTATCCTTATTAGTACATCTAATGAAGTTAGAGGTCACTAGAATGTCTTTCATATTAATCAACATTTTGAATTTAGTTATGTGAAAACTAAAGAAAATGATTTAGTAAGTTCAGCCTGAAAATTTTAATATATTACAAAAACAAAATTTATTTTGTATGTAATTATTATCATGATGGTGGACTAAAATAATTAATGACAGGACGTCATTATGTTTGTACACACACACAGACACTGTAATATTTCAATCATATGATGAAATAGTGATACTTTGATTACAACACTTTTGTTATTTATTCAGGTGCAAGGTGCTCAGAATACGAGAGAGATTCCAGTTTCAGGTGTAAAAGCATTTGACTTTTCTGCATCACAGAATCATTCAACAGTTAATCTGGACATGGACTTTTCTCTGGAAAAAGAGTCAACAAATATTGTAGGTCCTAACCCTTCTAATCTGTACACTTTTTCAAGTGCTGGAAGTGGTAAATTATCTACTCAACAGACATTGTTTCTCTATGAAAAAGGTACTAGTCTGGTGAAGACTTTCAGGGATGCCAGTACTCAGACAGATGAATGTTGGGTGTGTGCTCGATGCTTCAGGGAATCTTCTGCTCTGAAGTCTTCTACCTCTTTTGAATATGCACAGAGACCTATATGCTTTAATGCTAGAATTAAGCAGTATCAAACACCAGTTCTGACTAACACAAATAAACTATCATATGATTGTACTTGTCAGACTCCTTGTGTAAAATATATTGATCCAAGATATGATTTATCTAGCAATTTGCCTGACAGTGTTATTAATGATGCTAGCATTGTGCATTTAAATACTAGTAATCATGAAAGATCTTTGATGGAATCTCACCCAACAAAGTATCAGTTAAATGGTGATACTAAAGATCCTTTGAGGGAAGGTGTTTTTGTTACCTACTCTAAGAATATAAACAACTTAACTGTTGTGCCTAGATCAACCACTTCCAGTGCATTGTTTGTTGATATTCACCAGAATCAGCCAAGTGTTTTAAAGTACAAAGAATCTCAAGAAATCTCATTAGGAACTAATTTTAAAATACCAACCAATGAGACTTCAGGTGATGAACAAAATGAAACTGCACCTTTTAAACATTATGAGAATGACAGCTTAGTGAAGATCTCAACATTGTCTTCTGATTTGTTCTTAGAAACTAATTTAAGAAAGTTACATGAAGAGATGAATAATAAGATACATGAAAATAGCCATGAAAATGTAACAGACAGCTCCAACAAAACATTGAAGCTTGTTGAGAGCACTCAAGAGGCATGTCAAGAAGAGATTCAGATGCAGCAGTCTCACCAACTAACTTCTTGTAATCAGCAGGAAAAAGGTGTAACTCCATCTGCTAGAAATGGTATATGGTCAAAGTCTTCAGATAAAACGATTTCATGCCAGCAGTTGGATATAGTTAGTTCTTTGGAAATAAAAGAATGTGGATTACAGATTCCACTCCTTCCAGCAGAGAATAGTGTCAAAAAGGATGTTGGAGTTTTTCCTCTCATGGAAACAACTAATTCAAACATTCTAAAAGATGAGAAAGTTGAAGAACAACAGATTCAGCTAGCAGCAGTAGGCTATCAAGATGAATTTACTAAAAATGCATTGATGAAGAAGAATGATAATGCACAGAATGAGTTATTAAATGATATATCTGCTAATGAAGGAAGAACACTGAATGAATTTTCACTAAAGATTTCTCCAGATGTTGTACGAAGTGCAACTGAACAACTTTTAGAAGGTGATATTACAAAAGATACTCTTGATAGCATATCTGAAGGTATCTTGCTGGGTGATGTTTCTGAATCAGTTAATAACTTACCTGCTTTTAGGGAAAGTGACAATATTAATTCCCAGGAAAAAGAAAAGCTAAAGAAAATAGAGACTTCAGATCAGGGAGTTGATTCCAAAAATGAACTGATCATCTTAAATAACTCTTATTTAAAATCGGCAGATGAATCAACAAAGGTTTTTGAAACAGAAAAGTATGGAAATCAAGAAAAATCAGTTGATAAAGAAGTAAAGAAACCAGTTTTAAACAGCAGTGAGTATTATTTTATATCATATTTTTTTTCCTATTATTGAAATGTTTAACTGTTACTCTCAGATATAACATTTTTGGTAAAACTGCAATAAATAATATTATGTTCATGCTATATAAAAATGTAGTAATGGCAACAAAATGTTCGAGATTTGGTTGTCCAGCGGACAATTTGAATAAGCTGCCTATAATCATTTGCAGATTTGTCTTTAGATTGGCATCATAAAATACTAGCTGAAAAACTGGTTAGCACTCATCAGTAGTATAGACACAGATTTATTGAAATCTTTATAAATATAAACTTATTTTTGTATTTTTTATTTTTTACTTTTCTAATGTTTTTCAGGTCCACATTACTTTGTTAGGAAACTTTTTCTCTTTAAAGTAGGCCTCATGTAAGTTATCAGCAGTTTGCATGAAATTACCATGCTGTAACTGTTATCAGCATTCCTTTGCAATTGGTGACTTGTGATTTTTAAATATGAAATTAGTATACTTTATATCAGTGTTTCCCAACCTGTGGTATGCTCACTCCCAGAACCTGTGAAAAAACATAAAACAATGCATGCCTCAAAATTGGAGGGCACTTCTGAGAGTTACGAATGTATCCCACTAACCAGCACTCAACATTTGTATATTGTTGACTTATCTTTGAATTAGTTGTTTTGATTTATCTTTTTGTTAATAATATAAATCTCTGTTAATTTGTTTAACATTATATTTGTCAAGGATATGCAGTTGGCTAGCTTACAGGTCTCACTAGAGGTATGTAGCATGAAAAGGTTGGAAATATAATAGGGCTATAGTAGTTACATATATGTGTGTGTGTGTGTGTGTATATATATATATATATATATATATATATATTGGAAAGAAACGTGGGAAGTTAGTACACGTCTGTTGTCTTTACCTACTTTGTTTGATTTTAGAAACTATAGGTGAGTGATTTATCAGTTTTTTTAAAATTTCCAGAACTATGTAAAAAAAAAAGCAGGTCTGAAAAGATGTATGTGTGTGTGTATTTGTGTTTAAACCAAGAAATGTAAATTATCTATGCCATCTATCAGTGATAGCCATAAGTTCTGATATTTAGGCAGGCATAATAAAGTTGATTGGCAGCTTAAGGTGTTATAGTATACATAAGAAAATCTTATGTACATTTGTAGGTAGCATAAGAAAGCACAAGAAATATTCATGTCACCAAGTGTTTTTGATTATCCTGTTGAAGTTTGTCTGCAGTATTGCAGATTTGAACCTAAAAGTACTATGATGTATCAGTCACATGGAAGGATATGTTTAGAGAAAACCATGCAAAGGTACAGTCCACTTGCACGTTAAGAATATTATTAATTTAGATGGTTTCAAAATTGTCTCCTTTACTTTAATACAGTTCTTATAATTAACATAGTGGATATGTGTAGGTTTGATTAAAAATAGGAAGGATGATTGCTTTTATGGTGCGAAAAGTTCCTGACACTGTTGGTAAAATAATTGAATGTGATGACATTTGAAAATAACAAATGATTTCCATTTTATAAAAACCTGCTTATTTCTTTGTGTACAAAATTCCAAAATCAGTGTGAATTTTTTATAAATAAGTCAGTAACAAAATGTAGATATACTGTCAAATTAAATGTAATTTAATGAGAGAGAAGAAAAAAAAATATTGCAGCCACAATACAAACACCCAACACTGGGGCACAAATCATAAGGTTAGTCATCATGTAATGTGCCCTGGTTATTTAAATGGCACATTTATATTTGTTTTTCTTTCTTTTCTCATTCTTCCCACAGGTGAACAAAAGGGAGACAAAACTAAGTCTGTCAGATTAGTTGATGAGAGCACTGATGACGAAGATAACTTTTTTGATACTGGAGTTCCTGTAACAGGTTATGTATCTGCACTGATTTATATATGTGCTGATGTACATTGTTACACATGTAACTGTGATGGATTATTAATCACAAGCTGAGGTACCTGTTCTTTGTTCAGATTATGAACTTAAAAAAAGTGTGTGTGTGGGGGGGGGGTTAATGCTATGATAAGTAACACAAAAGTCCTAACTTTCACACAATGTACTTATAATATAACATATTATTACAGTATTCATTATTACCTCACCACAAGTTTTCTAGAAGCTTTAAGAATTCCGTATGTATATACTTAAAACATGGTATACACTGTATGGTGGTCAAGGATGCTTTCTGTTACCTGCTTTTAACATCAAACTCTTTGTCCTTCCACAGTGTTTTATGTGATTAATTAATTGATGCTAATTGGCCACAGAAATGTCTTGTGGGCCAAATTTGAAAGGTCATGAGTCAAAGTAGGCTGTTGGAGTAGAAACTTCAACTGTGTTTATGTGGTATTGCAATAGTAGCAGCCATCTTTTGTTCATTGCATTTCTCTGTAGAGAGTGCTAGTACACACTCTGAGATACATGAGATGTTTATATTCCTTCCTGCCACACTGTGTGTTTGTTGTTTTATAGAAAATATAATAAAGTTCTTTTTTGGGGTGAGGACATGATGCCAGCTATGAATGTAGTTAATGTTAACTTACATCAGAGATAATAAATGCTCAATAACAGCAATAATGGGGGTATGGAGGGGTGTTGTGAACCTGTCATTAATACGCCCCTTGTTCCAAACTATCATTCCATAAAGTTTGGTTGAAATTGGCCCAGTAACCTAGGAATAGTTTGATAATGGACAGATAAACACACAGATTTTGTGCTTGTATGTGTGTGTCTATATATATATATATATTATAGTATTATTATTAATTTACTTCTATTGTACTAAAATTTTGTTTATTTTGTTTTGTAGTAGAAAGTCTACTCTAATGTAGT
>NW_013669901.1:55024-62607 GCF_000517525.1 Limulus polyphemus
GTGGGTTTAAATCTTTCTTCCTGAGGTATTATAGTTAAAACAAATTAATTTCTTTATCTTATAAATAGCTAGTTGTCTAATAGAAAGTTTCAAACACTAACAGATAAGGTTATCATATTTTTCTGGTAATTTGAGAATTGAGACCTAACTGTATACAAACTTGGAGTAGTTCATTTTAAATTAGTCAGAGAAAACAGATTAGAAAAAAAAACTTGTGAAAACTAAGACTTCCTGTTGAACACTTCATGATTAGCAGTCTTATTGAATAGATGTGTTTTCGTTCACAATTTGATTCACTTATCCAAAAGTTGTTATTTTCTTAATTTTTCTGCTTTAATTTTATTGTTCTTTATCCTTGTTCCAAACTATCATTCCATAAAGTTTGGTTGAAATTGGCCCAGTAACCTAGGAATAGTTTGATAATGGACAGATAAACACACAGATTTTGTGCTTGTATGTGTGTGTCTATATATATATATATATATATAATATAGATTATTATAATTTCTTTCATTGCCAAAAATTTTGTTTATTTGTTTTTGAGTGAAAAGCTACTCAATGTGCTATTTCTTTTCTGCCCTACCTGGGTACCAAAACTTGAATTTTAGCATTATAACCATTCAAACTTACTGCTGAGCCACCAGTGGGTTTAAATCTTTCTTCCTGAGGTATTATAGTTAAAACAAATTAATTTCTTTATCTTATAAATAGCTAGTTGTCTAATAGAAAGTTTCAAACACTAACAGATAAGGTTATCATATTTTTCTGGTAATTTGAGAATTGAGACCTAACTGTATACAAACTTGGAGTAGTTCATTTTAAATTAGTCAGAGAAAACAGATTAGAAAAAAAAACTTGTGAAAACTAAGACTTCCTGTTGAACACTTCATGATTAGCAGTCTTATTGAATAGATGTGTTTTCGTTCACAATTTGATTCACTTATCCAAAAGTTGTTATTTTCTTAATTTTTCTGCTTTAATTTTATTGTTCTTTATCCTTTTCATTCTCTTTTCTGGAGAGTTACGAATTATTTATCTGATCTCCTCTTTCAATTTCGTGAGTTATGCACTCAAGTTTCAGGTGGTCACTACTACAACTGCAGCAGCAAAATTACCGACCACTTCAAGTGGGTCAGACCCACAATTTTGATTATTTGGGTATGTTCTGTCCTTATCTTCCTTTCCTATGTTCCACTCCTGCTCTTCTCGAGAACTAACCTTTAGGTCATTATTTTAGTGTTTCCTTCTTCCCTGGTTATTGGGGCTCATCTGAGTCATTTTGGGGAGCATTTGTGTTCAGGGTTCGTTTTGCCTCAAACTCCAACATACTGTGGACTATCATGCCTATGATTATCATCCTTCCAACTTCCCTTATTTGAACTCACAGCATTAGTGTTGCTTCTTTCCTCATGAGGATCAAACCCCTGATAATTTTATTACCTTTTCCCATATTTGTCTCACCCTAACCACCCTTTTCAGGTCAGGGCTGGTGGGGGCCAGACTCCTACACTTTGCCCATGTTTGGAGTTCCTTGATGATCAATCCATGGGTTCTGAAAGTTGTTTCAGCAAGTCTGGTCCTCTACTTCTATTCATTTCCCCTCCTTTATCTCATTTCCCTCTCCTCGGGATTCCAATTTTTGCCCTTCTGATTCATTTCAGGGACCTTTATTTCCACCATTCTATGGATGAATGGCTGCTTCTTGCCTACTCAAAAGATGACTCGGTTCTACGTCCTCAGTTTTTTTCTCCAGGACATTGGCGTGTCACAGTGGAGCAATTTAAACTTACAATTTTGGGTTCATTTTGGGATGTTTTTCAACTCTCTCCTCCGATGGGCCTTACCTGCTTCACTTCAGTTGTGAGCTATGAAATGTCTCATATGCAGCATTTCATTCTCTCCTTCTACTGCGTGAGAGTTTCAGCCCTCATTGCTCTTGGTCTCATACTCATGCATCATCATCAGTGTGTTTTGATAGACCACTGGAGCCTTGTTTGAGACCCATTAGATGCCTCTCTTACCCTTACCCTCCTTTACAGACCGATTTCGACTAGTGTTTGGATTGGAACAATACTACTAATGGTGTTCCTCTTCCTCCTCCTCATCCAGAATGTCACCTTTTACAGATGTTTATTTTTCCAGTGTGGTGGTGTATCTCGACTCTCAGGAGGTTTCAGGGCAATGGTATCTTTCAGAGTTCTCTCTCCATATCAATCTTGGAACGTCTTGCTGTTTGTTGGGTTTTCCTTTACTTCATGCTGGCTCCTAGAGTCTGGTTGGGGATGGTTCACTCAGGTGTTTCTATGGTACTCTCATACATCACTGGTTAAGGGGTACTCAGTTGACAAACCTCTGTTTTCTCACATTGGATCTTCTGTGTAGTGTTCTGCTGCTGGTTACTTAGGGGGGGAGGGGCTCACATGGGATTTCTACTGCTGCACTGGTTTTTGGTGTCACCTCCCTTTATCTTTCTTTATATTTGACACTCCTCCATGAGCCACATTCCAGCATGCATCCTCTGTCTGTACCTGCAATCTGTATTCATGCATGGCTGTTTACCTATATACTTGGTACATGTACTGCTTTTGGTCTGTCATAAGGGGTTATAGTCCTTCCATTCTATGGTTCCTCACATACCATCCTTTTTGACTCTTTTTTTTTTTTTTTGAGTGGGGCCTTTTGGTTTTCTCTGTTGTGGGCTATATGGTGAAATTATCTGCCACTTTTCAGTTTTTCCTACTTTGCTTGTGTTTTGCAGTTGCTAGTCTTATCCATGTTGTTTAATTTCTTCCATTTTTTCCATCCTCCCTGCCCTGTTTTTCTTATTTATTAGAAACTCTGTGTGATCCTCCGTGTTCTTCCCCATCCTCCATTGGACTTTTTGCCTTTGTGTTCTATAAAATACCTTTCCTTGAAGTCCCTGTTCCTGATTGTTCTTTTATGACCAAGACTTTGGATGTTCATGAGGGTACTGCTCCCTTCCCTCTTTTTCCCACCTTTATGACCATTCTAATCCCACATGCCTCCTTTGCCCAGTCAAAGTTTTTTGATGGTATATGACATGTTGTACTGCTCCCTTCCATGGTTCCTGAGTCTGTTTGTTTCTTCCGTCAAATTCTCATCATCAGTGCTGTAACTGTTTATTTGTGGGTGGTAAGTACTCCATTTTCTTTTTCTTTGCAGGAGCCTTTATCACATATTTGAATCTCATTCTGCGGTGACTGTTGACTAAACAGATATACTTAACCGTAAATGTGCAATGTAAGGCCTGTAATCACATACCACGCTAGATGACTGAAGTTGAGGCTCTTCCTACTCTGGACCTGATGTACAATTCCAGATGATGCCAGATGTTGGTTGATCGACTCCAACATTGTGTCCTCTATGCATCAAAATAGAACATTATAACATGTCACAAGGTCATGTTAGACATACTGTTGAAATGGGGTGTTTCACAGGACTGCTTGTAGGTATCTTTGTGGTCTGTTGCTTCATATACATGTTCTTCCCAAACCATACACTCATGGATTGATATGAGTAAAGCAGATTTGAAGATCTGTGTCATTGATGCTCTTCCTACAGTGGACCTGATGCACAATTCCAGACACCGCCAGGTGTATGTTGATCGACTATGTCAACTTGATCACTCTGCTTTTCAAAATAAGGTATCCTGGTCACCCATTGCACTGTTTCTGGTGCTTTGGTCCTCTGGGCTCTCCAATGCTTTTTCTCACATCCTTCTAGAGGAGTATGGGAGTCCTTGCCACTTAACATTGTTAATATAAAGAATATTATATTTATTATAAAAAGTTTCAAAAGTCTTGTTTGATTCCACCAAAGTTAAATGAGCATGTTTGACTGCAGTTTTTATTACATTTTACAGTTTATTTTAGAGATTTCATATAAGAGATATGTAAAAATAGTATTTCAGATCTTTCAATCATTTATCGATTATCTCTTCATGTAGAATCAACAGCTTACAAAAGTTTGTTGGGGAACTCCACAACTCAGAAGACTATACAGATTGTTATAGAAAATGACAGTGATAGTAGTGATGACATAGAAAATGTAATAGCTGCTGCTGTTGCCAAAAATAAAAATACATTCAATAAGTGAGTTGAAATATTGATTATAAAACCTGAAAATATTAAGAGAGCTAAGTTCAAAAGTTTTTTGAATGTTTAATTTTATTGAAATAAAAAATTATGAATGTAGATATGGAAGAAAATGTTACTTTTTTGTAGCATTGCAGTAATGCGACTATTTGAACAACTGCATATTTAATAGACATTTGACTTGGTAAAACATGGATGAAACTTGTAAAAACAGTTGCATGGATTAAATTGTTCAGAATTAGTATATAATAATGAGAGGTAAACCCATCATTTTATATATAGCTTCACAAAAAATTGTTTTTAGACTCATAAATAGTGTATTTTTATTGGAACATTGAATATAATCACCATTTAAATTATTTTGAATTAAGTTTATTTTTAAAAATACTTGTGTATTTGATTTTAAGTTTAGTCTTGTTTTGAGTTCTATGACACACTTATATCTAAATGAGTTAGATGCATACCATGAAAATCAGTTGTCACATTAAGTGAAACATTGAATATCAAATTTGTGTTTTCAGTAATGCTAACATGAAAGAGTTGTCTCACTTGTGTCAACCTAAAGATAAGCAGGGGAAAATGCAAGATGAAAACATCAAAGGTGATGATTCTACTCAACCAAAAGAAAGATCCAGATCAATTAGTTTACAGTAAGTTCAGTTAAGAGACTAGAGAGGATAAATTATGAAAGTCTTTTAAATTTATAATGTATTATAATACAGCTAGTTATAAGTTAGTTTAAATATTTTTCAAAAGTGGGCATGTAATTATTGCCCAAACTCACCCTGTATTTTTGGAGCTCAGAAGTGTTTCTATTGTAACCCATGCAGTGTATAATTATCAAGTCAAACCTTTTTAGTTATTTAAAGTAAGAATTAGGTCAACATTTCATTACATCTTCTTTTATGCAGCAGGAAACTACTTCTGTTTTCTTTGTACCAAATAAAAATTACAATATTTGGAACAATGAAACATAAAGCTATTAGTTACCTAAAGCTTGACTTGTTTCAGTAACACAGTTATTGTAATCAGGACTGAAGATGGTAGCTGTGTTATTTTCCAGAACTTACAACCATGTAACTGCTTTTTTGTCCCCCATGTTTTAAGAATTTATAGATTTCTTTATTTCAGTATTTGAGAAATTTATTTTTGCACAACATTGTTTTTTAATCATATCCTAAGATCAGCATTTACATTATTGAATACATATAATCTTGTAAAGTTTTCTCTGGATACGATACTGAAGGTTCACAGGCTTACCTAAGTTTATTTGGTAAATAGAGAAGCTATAAGTATATTTACTCTTTATTTTTTCATGTTTTTTATACATTTTCTTAGTAATAAACTTGTTAAAAATAAACTGTTTAAAAAGTAGTTTTATCGTAACTGTTCTATAGTTAAGATTTTGATAGTTTTTTTTAATTGAGTTTCTAATTTATATGGTAGTATTATATTTGGCATGAAATTTCATTATCTATTGTCATAATAGTTTATATTTAAAAATATTAATTTTATCTGTCTTCCTAGAGAGTGATCTTTCATAGTTTGGCAATCTTGATGAGTGTAAATTTCATTGTTATGTAATCTTGTTACAGACCCATTTAAAAAGTTCCCAGTGTATATTGCCAGTGATACAGAGGTATGTCTGCAGTTACAACCCTAGAACTAATGTTTCAATTCCTGTGGTGGGCAGAGCACAGATAGCCCATCGTGTAGTTTTGTGCTTAACTTACAAACTAACCAAACCATTATATATTTTTCTTTATATATATATATATAAAACTTTTAATAGTTATGATTTGTTATAAACTTAAATACATAAGCTTTGCTTTTAAAACTGCAAGAAATGGCAATGTTGTCTATCTCCTGATAAGAGCAAAAAAATTGAGTTATCAGGTTTATCTTTTAATGACTTTTTCTATTCATTTTTTAATCTTTTATGATTTTTTTTTTCAGGAAAACTGAAAGAGTTGAAAAAAAACTAAAAAGTAGTTTAAACAAAGGTATTTAGACTTTACATATAATATCAAGTTTTCTTAAATATTTTTGTACTAGTGGTCTAAGTTAATAGATCTTCATCTCAAGTATACTTTTGAATTGTTTTTTTTTTTACCAAACACAATTATAATTGTTTATTTAACCCTATTGCCTGGAGCATCCGTTTCTGTACATATGTTACCATATTTTAGTGGCAATATTCAAAATGTAATTAAACTACTTTATTTTCATGGTATACCAATAGATATAGCATAAAAATGTAGCTAATAATACATATTTTAATAGTATATGAGTTTTAAGTTCTTACTTTTATAAAACAAAACAAAAAAAAACTAGAATTTCCCCTAGTGTGAGAATTGTGACATTTAATCTCTAGGCATCCCTTCTTCTATAGTTTATTTACCAACCCTCCAAGAAGTACAATATTTAGCGCCAATTATTTATTATGATATTGTCATTACTCAGGCAATGCATAATATTTATAACCTTCAATCATATTTGGTTACAGATCCATGAAAGAGACTCCTCTTGTCATGCCCATCTGTCACTTC
This sequence comes from Limulus polyphemus, assembly GCF_000517525.1. Taxonomy (NCBI): domain Eukaryota; kingdom Metazoa; phylum Arthropoda; class Merostomata; order Xiphosura; family Limulidae; genus Limulus; species Limulus polyphemus. Next base: position 61,689 of record NW_013669901.1, read on the forward strand.
CTCTCTTTCAAAACTGCAAATAGTTCTTTCTGCTATTCAATACTATATTACTTATAACCATTAGAAAGCCAAAGTTTTCATGATGTATAATATTGTGTTGTTTCCTGTAAAGAGAATTGTCAATTTTGCTGTTAGTTCAAGCTTGATTCCCACAGGAAACACATCGATGTGCTTAGATGAAGTTTTTACAGAAATTGTTGCATAGTTCGAAAGCTAGAAAAGTTGTGATAGTTATGGGACATTATCTTCTTTCTGCACGTTATTATATCATATTCCTTGGTGCATTATTTAGTGCAGTACTACTATTAGTATTAAAAAAAAATGGAGGGGTTAAGTGTCGTCAATAGCAGAAAAAAGAAAACCCCAGGTAAGCACTTTTTTCCCTTCTTTTCATATGTATTCTTTATTATTATAAAAGTAACTAAAATGTAGAAATAGGAAACTTTTTATCTCAGTTAAGGTTGGACTAGGTGAAATAAAGAATATAATATAATTTTTTCATGAAGTATGCTCATGAGTAGCTTGTTCATAATGTAATTCAATAGTGTAATGTGAGCTGTGCATTCACCAAGGGATTTACAACTTATAATAACGTGAATCCTAGTTAGACAGGGTTCAAAGGGCCCTAGCCACTCTGCACCTGGTGGTCCTATTATTTTTGTTATTTTTCTTGGGGTTCTTCCATGTTTCCACCCTTTTGGCAACACGTTACTAAAGGGTGTTACATATTAGAATTTCGAATAGCCCGAAGCCGAGTTAAATAATTTAAATTCAGTAGTTAAATTGTACTTTGGATTTAGTATTTAAATAAATACTGATATTTAGTCAGTTTGTAATATTTGCCAACAAGATTTACACACACACAGCTTTCGTTTTTAACACAAATACGTTTTAATATACACACAACAGTACAATTTAC
>NW_013669901.1:62628-73131 GCF_000517525.1 Limulus polyphemus
CTAGTCTGGAACTTCCTTGATATCTTATTGAGGGTTTATGATGAGCGAGTTGATGTAAGTACGATTCACCAGGAAGCTAGCTAGCTTTGTCTCCTTGGCCACACACACACTGTTTTCCACCTTCGTGACGCATCGCGTTGGTTATATTTATAGGCGTGGGAAGATATTCTAGAAAATTCAGATTATGTAACAATACAATTTAAGTGTTTACGTAAACACACATTGTTGATTCTTATTCTGGAGAATCTTCTACAACTTTGGAGAATAGCCGGGAGTTTTGCAATACATATTTAACACTATAAGCTACGCATGTTTCAAAATATAAACTTAATCTAATCAATGGTGATGTTAAAATAAATATATAATAACAAATTCTATAAAAAATGTAATGAATAAACAGTACACATACCACTGTTCTGTCAAATTTGTTGAAATGGCCTTAAATGCTGTGCTGTAAAACAACCATTAAATAGTTTTACAGTTCTTTTGTTTTCATTATATATATATATTCTTTCATCAACAAAATCTTTCTTTTGAAGATATTTAGCAGCTGTTGTTTTTTCTACATTATATACAGTTTCATGGGCCTATCTTACAAAAGCTTAATCATTGTACCAATAATCACATCATCCATACAGTCAGTCTGAATAATATAATGTGTTAGAGGTGTACATAACTTAGCCAAATCATTAATCAATCAAATTGTTTGGTACCTTTCTTTATTTATTCAATATCTTATTTGCCTTTCTAATAGTTTAAGATGTTTTTTTTTTTAATTTAGTGATTTGAGAAATGCTAAGCTTTTGTACAGTAGAAACAAAAAAATAGGATATGTATTCACTATTGTAGGCTTAAGACAGGCTGGACTTACATGTAGAGGTACATTCATAAGCTCAGTAACATGCATTTATTAGCATTAAATGAAGTTATTATATTCACTCTTTGAATTTACAATTACATTTCCGATATGGTACCTTCCCTCCGCTCACAAGATTAGCTTTTCCTGTTTTGTGCTGCCCTCTAGATGCAAACTTTTTTCAAAATGCATGCCATAAGCCTTCCACATCCATCTGTTGGAATCCAAAGTTCCAACATGTCTCTCATGCAAATCATCGTATGTCAACTCTCCACCAATAGGAGACCACTACTATCATACGAACTATGTGACTCCCTTTATGTGCAACTACCAAACTATCACTTCTCGTTTGGCAGTGCTTGAGTGCAGATATCTTTCTTTAGATCACTGATACCCCTATAATTTGTTTAATTTTATTTAACTTAGTTCAACTTCATTTAATTTAATTTCACTTTTATATGAGAATGTGTGATTTACCTATGTTTGCTGTGCATTTTTCGCTGTTTAGTATCTCTTCTGTTACCACATGTTTGGGTGCAGACAACCCATTTAGGGATTTCTAGGCCTTTGTTCATGGGGAGATGGAGAATTATATGGAATGCACATTGTCACTTGTTCATGTCCTTCTTCTTCCTATACTTTTTGAGCCTTTTACAGGTGCAGGCTGATGAAATTTTGATCTTTCACCCTCCCACCACCACCACCCCCGGAATTAGCTGTGCCTTCCCACACCTTCCTGCGGATTCTGTTTAGCCCTTTGGTTTTCTTGGAGATCATATCTTGGTTATGTGATGTTTTATCTCTTGCCATAGTTATTTTGACCCACATCACTTTCAGACTGGGACATTAATGCGGTCCTCCGTGCCCATATTTCTACCCCATTTCTTCCTGTTACTTGTTTCACCTCTCCCTTAAGGCATATTTCCTCCTCTTATTGGCTTGCTATAACCGTTCTAAGATATATTTATACTCAAACAAACAAAAACACATATCCGTACGGTATGCCATCTTGATTCACGCACTTATTCATGGCTATGCATGCTCACCCTTGAGATTGGGTGTTTCACAAGAACACTAGAGTGTGAATTTTCAAAATAGGGTTTCATGATCACCCATTGCACTGTCTCAGGTGTAGCAGTCCTGAGAGACTTTCCAATGCACTTCTCTCCCCCCTTTCTTCCAGTGGAGTACAGAAGTCCTTACCACTTACCAGTTCCAAGCTGCTATGGTGGTTGACCATGGAGGCAACCTGCTGAATGGGTTCTACAAGGATGGCTATAAACTTTCAGTTCAGAGTAGGGCAGTGGTTTTTGCCAGTGTAGAAAGAGTTACAAGATCCTCCAGATGAGTGACACATGGCCAGAGTGAGATGCGTAACTGCAGTTCACTCCTCCAATTGGGTGCCATGCCTCCTGCCCTTGCATGGATGTCAGTTCCCAGTGAGCAAGGTTTTATAGATCAAGTGAACCAATCACATGAGTCCTCATACAGGTTTCTGGTTGTCCATCTTCCCCACTCGACTTTGTCTTTTGTGTTCCGTTTCTGTTCTGGGCATTCCCTTGTTTTCAGAATGATGAGGATGTTACAGACCTGTGGACATTTCAAACTGGTTTCATGGTCATGTGGGTTGATTTCATGCTATGGACTTCCCTCAGATATCGGATGACACATTCCGGGTCCGTAACTCAATCCTCATCCTGTGACATTTCCTGGAGTTGATATTATATGTACATTCACAACTCTAGGGCTTGAGGTGAAGAAGGTATGATCCTCATCTTACCCTCACATGGATATCACTACCCAGTAAGTGAGGTTTTGGGTGTAGTTGATTTACTGAGTACGGTCCTGCACGCCCTAGCCACTCTACACCTTGGGACACATCTTCCATTATCCACTTGCATTACATGTAATAGAGTGTATCTGTTTCTCTGATTAGGATCACATTACTGACCTATCCTCTCCCACGGGGATGTTCTCTCTTCATATTCTGCCATGTTTTGATCCCACCTGTTCAGGTCGAAGAGATAACTGGCTCAGAAGCGGTGCGGTGCCCCTCCTCAGATTGTCTGATCTGTTTCACTCATTCCCAGGAGTGTTCTTTGAATGCTTTTGGAGGATACGCCTGTTCTTCCCTTGCACCTGTCCCTCCTTCTTTTCAATGTGGGATTCAAGCTAATCTTGTGAGAGGAGGAAAAGTACCATATCGGAAGTCATATTTTCTTATACAAAAATGTATTTCCGATAGGTACTTCCCTCCGCTCACACTTCCCACCTTTTCTCCCCACAATATTCCAATGCTCGCATCTTCTGCCAAACTTCAAAGTGATAGTTTGGTAGTGGCACATAGAGGGAGTCATATGCATTGCATGATAGTAGTGCTCTCCTATTGATGGAGAGTTTGCGCATGATGATTTGCATGAGAGACATGTTGGAACTTCGGATTCCAACAAAAGACATGGAAGGCTTGTGGCATGCATTTTGAAAAACGTTCACATATAGAAGGCAGCACAAAATGGGAAAAGGTAATCTTTTGAGAAGAGGGAAGTACCTATCCAAAATACATTTTTGTGCAGGAAAATTATAACTTTGAATATATAGATATATGTATATATATATCTATAAATATGTGTTTATAAGTAGCCATTATTTATTTTCAAATGCTACTTTGTATACTTTATGAAGGTATACACTGAAAAGTTGATCATTATCAGAACATTAGATGTATTATGTGATAGTTTTGGATAAATAAACTCAAATGCTTGTTGATAATTTTCTGTTCCATCTCTTACAGTACTCAGTATTGGTGTAGATTCTGACTCTGATGTTGAGTTACCAGCTAGTAAAAGTGCAGTTAATCTTAACAATGAGGACTGTGATGAATTTGACTTTTATGAATAAAACTAAATCAAAGTTCCAGGAGTTTTTGGACTTTCATTACCAAACTTTGGATTATCATCACTTGACCTGAACTTGAACATCTTAGATGTAAAAATTAAATAGATCAACAAAGAAGTGTATGGAAATTTTACTTACCATCAGTAAACATTGTCTTCAGCTAATATTTGTCCTTGGGTAAAGTTTGAATTATGTATATATATATTTAATTATAAATACAATAGTCTCCAACTTAAGCAGAAAATTATATGCTGAATTTACTTGGTTAAGTTGCAGTCTTTGCTTACAAATAGATAAGCTTTATTATTATTTTTTTCATAAGGAGGCACTGGTCTTAAGATTTTAAAAGAATTGGAATGGAAAAATGTAATATTTAGTTAAGATATGTTTCAATACACTTAGTCTGTCCATTGTTTTAAATTTGCATGTTATGCAGGGAACTTGTGGTTGATCTAATACATCTTTGTTGACAACAAAAATAAGCAAATAAATAAATAAATCATATTTTATGTCATCACTGGTTGTATTTTATCTTTATATCTAAAGTCATTTTGCATGTGATGTCCTAGCTTTAAATTACATGTACAGGTATTTTCTGTGTAGGAGGGCACTGCTGCTTTTGACATACAAAACAATATCTCTCAATATCAAACAAATCTATTGATACTGAATATTTGGAAACTTGATACAGTAGTGGTTTTCTCTAGTTTTGTTTATTCAAATAATGCCGTAGTATTTTATTTACCAAGGAGATAGGAAAATCATTATTACGTTATCCTTCCTTAATATTGTTAAATTCTTTATGTAAAAATTCAAAAGTAATTGAGATTTTATGTGCACATGATTTAAAATATTATTTAAATTTTCTTAAATAAAACTTCTAATAGATAGAATTCAGAGCTATAATACAAGTCAGTAAATGTTATTTTATTGCAAACTTCACATTGAAACGTTATCACAATTATAAATCAGTATATAAAACAAAAACAAGGTTGTGATCTTGCAAATGTTCTATGGTAAATTCAAAAACTATTATTCTTACTGTTTATATACTACAGGTATGATAATTTCCAATGTATTTGCAGACTTTGAAGTTTCATGGGCTGCCAAAGGTAATTTCTGAGGCATGTATAACTCCATTGAGGAAAAAAAATACCTGGAAAATAATGATAACGTGAATAGAAATTGGTTAATAAAGAATTAGATTTGGAGCCAGGAAAAACTGAGAATGCACCACAGTGAGTCTAAAGTTCTTCAACTTCTGGAGCCCTAGACTCCAGGCCTAATGTTGTTGTTTTTTTACCTTGGCATTCAGCCTTGACAAATATTCTGTGTTTTTTAGCTTTTTATGGTTATCACTTCTGATACTTCAAGAATTGATGAACATGATCAGAATATTAGAATGTAGTAAAAGTGTTATTAATACCTTCTATAATAATACTGGCTTAAAAGTATTAAATTCTTCCACATGCAGTCTTACATGAAAACAATGAAAAAGATTTCCTAAAGAAGGAGACAATCCAAAGCTCAGAGTCACACCATCAAACTTGTCATAAAGATTACCACTGAACAAAAAGTGAGATTTTTTGATAGAAACATTCACTATTTAAAAAAAATACAGATTTTGGACACATGCAGTTCAGTTGAATTGTTATCAATTAATTCAGTGCTAAACTGTATTGTTTTATCTAAAGGAATTCACCACCCCATCTCCAACCAAATAAGTTGTTTAGGAAGTTGCTGCAAAAATGTAGAATATAAAACCTACAAAATTTTAATTTATTAGGTAGCACTAAATTTCTCACACCAAGCTACAACATTATTTTCAATCTTGCACAATAAGTAATTTGAATAATTAAGAATTACAGTATCAAGTTTTTTTATAAATGTGTATCTTTAATGTACATCTTAAATTATTTAATCTTATGTGCACAGGTGAGGGTTAAAGTGTGCATGCCATGACTTTTTACAGAGTATCATTCATCTTTGTATTATGTATTTGATGTCAGAGTTATCAGTTATTCATTTTACCTTACCTGGCTGATTTAGTGACACTTTGCCTTAGAGGAAAGTAAGTACTTGATACAATATACAAGGATACTGAAAAAAGATTGTAGATATACATTTCATAGGTCCTAGAGGTTATGCAAATGCAACATGTGAACTATATAATAGACAAAAGTATTTTTATTCTTTGTATGGACATCACTTTGCACTCCAGCTTGTGTGAATCATACTAATGTTGTCAATTCACAGACATATCTCAAGTGCAACTACTTCTGTAACACATGATTTTTTATATATCACAGGATTGTACATTTTACTGAAATCTTGTCATATTTTATGTAGATACATTTAGTAAATTCAAAATTATTCCTACAACATTACTTCTTCAATGTGTGGTCAGCCCAATAGAACAACCCTGTATACATTCAGTTCAAATTTAACCCAATTGTTTTTTCTGGTTTCGTTTTTTGTTCCCAAATTCTAAGGGAATTTCATATGAAATCGAGGTTCAATGTATCAAATACAGAAGTTCCTGTTACAGTCGACAGCGCTACTGGTATTACTTCACAGAACTTCGGTTTGACTTTATCTGCAGAGGAGATACAGGCCTTAATTTGTAGAGAGCTAGTCATATCTTTGGCCAGCGATTTCTTCTCATTTTCAACCTGACAATGTTTCTGAGGAAGAATAGAATCAAAGAGAAGACAATTTGAGTCTCTTTTTTTTTCTGGCACCTTCTTATTTTGGTCGGTCACAATCTAGTATATTATATAGCTAAATTAATGCTATTATCATGATTCAGAAACAGTTTAATTGCATTATCACTCTTACGAATATGAGTGTATCATCAATGTGATGATAACCTCCTTAAATAATGGGAGTTTTTACAAACATGTCTTCTGCAAAAAAAAATCCATAAATATCAGATGATATTGGAGATCACAGACTCCCTATTCTCAACCCAGTTGTTTTCTTCAAAATCTGGCCCTTAAGTTGAAAATATGTACTAGTTGCACATAATGCAACTTAAGAACAATTTTTTATAATATCACCAGGTGAAGCATTTTGTTGTGTTACTCACCTTTTAAAACAATTCATTGCTTCTAAAAATGGTAGTTGGGAGAATAAATGGTTTAATATCAAACAAAACCATTTTGATATTATCTAAATTTTTGTCTTTTAATTTAGTGACAGAATCGGTTGAATTTTGCCTGTATATTTAATTCATTTCATGAAGATAACATAGACAGTTAGATAAATATTTAGCTAACTTGTAGCCAGGAGTAGGGCTGTCAATGCTAGAAACAATAGATCTAAAAAACATATTAACAGTATGCAATTCAGCTAAAGCATATAGACTGGGAGCATACAAATTGGAAGGTATTAATTTACATTTAATATCAAGAGGTATACACTTAGCATTTGTTACTTCTGTCAATTTATCACTTAGATCTTTAGTTACTTTTGCATAACTATCATTTAACATTTATTTTATCTATGGTTTTTCTGCACTTCAAAAACTTACTTTGTGTTGGGAGGGTAGAGATGTATTGTACCTTTTGATTTTCCAAAGCTTGTTATCATAGCTGCAGTTAGATCCCTACAGATAATGCCCTGGATCTTAATGTGTTTGATTTAATTGCAAACTGGTTGAATTCAGAATTAATTATTCATATTATTTTGTGCAACAAGAGAAACACCAGATTTCTTTTTAGCCAACTTCCAGGTAGTAACAGGAAATGCCCTAGTGAGAGTGGTTGTCACTGTTTTGGCTAGCATAAAGTAGTACAGCTTAGATTGGATTCAGCAATCAACCTAGGTAGACACAGCAGCTAAATTGTTTCCAAAACCACCACTTCAGCTAGCTAATTCTATCTTCATCCTGGTTAATGAAGTTAAGCAAGATAAATATAGCTCCATCTTCCTATTAACACAGTTTCTCTTAGAGCAAAAGTCGTTGTCACAGGCCTTGGTTTAACCATATTACATTATAGATGGACTACTTGAAAAATTATCAGGCAACATGGCTTATGTTACAGGTGAGCTGCAGCTTTGGAGTAAAACTATTTAGTGTAAACCAGTCAGAATCCAGAAAGAGTGGTCTGCATGAATATATGCAGAAGAGAAAGTCATAGACGTTTACATATGCAGTGATATTTTGTGGTGTACTACAAATTAGGTCTAATTCATCACTATCATCTGCTGTGGTGATGGGATCAATATATGAAACATGTTTTCTGTTCTGAAAACAAGATGGGCTTATCCAAACAATTATCTGTTCAAGCGGAATCTTCTTCCACTTATGGTTTGTAATTATGGAAAAATGGGTATTCATCTATTACCTGGAAAGCTTATCAGCAGATGATTGAAGCAGAATTGTCTGAAACTAGGTGCATAGCTAGTATAGCTTGTCACACTGCATAGACATAGTTTTCAGAACACCTGAGGTCAAGGATTGTACAGAAAACGTCAGTGTAGAACAATGACAGGAGATCGTTGAGTGTTTGGTGGAGTTTACCAATGCATTTGTTTGACCAGATGGCTGCCTGGATTGAACAAAAGTTACTCATCTTCACATAAACAGATGGCATGCATCTGGAAGAATAACCGTTGTGCAAGCTGCCTTGGAGTACTAAAGATATTGCCAGAACCAAAATAGAGTGAATCTTTAAAGGGAAAATACTACCTTGGGAGATTGCTTGACCATCTCCAGAGGTGATAATGAAGGGGAAGGAGAGGATGCCAAAATGCTTTGTTGATTTTAGGTTGGTCAGCATGGTCACATGCATTAAAATATTCACATTACTGTGTACAAACCGATTGTATTGGGAGAAGCTTGATGTTTTAATATGTTAAATACTGCATTATGCTACCGGCATTTGAACTGAACGAAGAAAGTAGACCCAAAACCTATGCTAGTACCTGAGGTGACTGGTATGATTCCATGATATAAGACTTAATTTGTATTGCATCTACCTCTGTGCTGATGGAGTTTACATGGAGACTTGCAATTAGATTAGTGACACGCTAATGTTTAGTTGCACATTTCAGTTTGCTGCTGAGAACTTCTGATTGGTGTTTAGGCAGATAAAGAAAGAGGTGTGAAACGTGCTTATCATTACAAGTATGGAGTTTCTGGGTCAGGGTGTCTACTGATCTTCCAAAGAACCACTAATTAAGTATTCTGTGACTAAAATGGAAGAAAATATGTCTTGCTAAACTTTGCTTCATATTATCGAGACCAACTTCTTCAAGAGAGCTGCACTCTTATTTGCTCTGACTAAAACTGATATGCATTTTAGATTGACTGAAGAGAATGATCAAGCATTCGAATCTAAAATATGCTTTGATTGAGGCTCCATTGTTGACTTATTCCAGTGATGTTTGTGACTTTGTCACAGGTGTAGAAAGATGTAGCAGTTATTCTTAGCTAATTCTGTGTCTAATGTTTCTTTCCTCGTATGATTTTTGATGGTAAAGGGCATTCTATTTTGTATATTAAAAGGTTTCATAAGACATGTTTTATAAAGTCTACTATTGCATTTGCCTCATTGTGCTCATTTCTGTATAATTCTGTGTTGTGCATATTGTATTTTTATTATTAAGATAAAATGTATATTTATATATATTTAAAAAATATGGGTGCATTTAGGTTACAGATTACCATAGTGTCAGGAGTCATGACTCTATCTTGTTAAGTTGGGCCAAGGTTTCTTGAGTTAAGTATTGACAGTCAGAACTTCTGTGATGAAGGGGTGGGGAGATTTTGACATATCATAAATTAAATCTTCTATAATATCACATATATCTTATTTTACACGTTTTAATTGCAAGTTCTAGACAGGAAATATGTACCTAATCTTGCTATCAGGTACTATCTTGCACTTTCAAATGCTTAAGCCTAGGACTTTAAATCCTTATCTTAACATATGACTTGTTTGATTGATAGTTTGTTAATCTGAGGTTTGTCAAGTAGCTAACCAATTAGTGTGGTCATGATTGTCACAGCTAATTGACAGCATGATCACTTCTGGTTCACTGAGCTGATTGGATTATCATTGAGTGCATTTCATTTACAACCAAAATTTAAATTTACAAGATTACTAAGTGTGGTAAAAGTTGACAGTTGATAGCAAGCTATATTGTATAAGGAATGAAAACATTTTGTTTACTTCTGTTTCTGCGCTCGACTCGCAGACTGCGGGTCGCGTGTTCGAATCCCCGTCACACCAAACATGCTCGCCCTTTCAGCCGTGGGAGCGTTTTACCACTATTCGTTGGTAAAAGAGTAGCCCAAGAGTTGGCGGTGGGTGGAGATGACTAGCTGCCTTCCCTCTAGTCTTACACTGCTAAATTAGGGACGGCTAGCGCAAATAGCCCTCGTGTAGCTTTGCGCGAAATTCAAAAACAAACAAATTTCTGTTTCTTGAATTGAATAAAAATATTTGTAATTATGACTTAAATTTAAGGTGAATTTGATAAGAATTAAGTAAACAAACAGTTGGCATTTTGTTTTTATTTGTGTATATTTTACTAATATTGTTAATAAAATGTGTTATGTTTTTAGGTAACTATGACTACTATGTGGCTACTCACAATGAGTAGCTCATGCTTACATTGATAAGCTGAGCTACACGATGAAGCCTCGGTTTCGGGAGAATCAAACTGGTGTATTACGTTTTAGTGAGTGTAAAACACGTAAGTACACCAGTTTGATTTTCGATACCTAACTAGTATGAAGGCTT
>NW_013669901.1:73293-78090 GCF_000517525.1 Limulus polyphemus
AATAGACCATTCCAATCTTTAACTTGTTAAACAAATGTTTAAACAACTCTACTTATTCAATTATGTACAAGCTGCCTAGTGTCAGATAACAATACGAAGAATTAAACTGTGGCGGATTGCTAGGAATGATAGGTTTCTTTTTAGTGAGTGTAAAACACGTAAATACACCAGTTTGATTATAGACTTCTTTATGTATGACTAATATATTCTTAGTTTGTTCTTTGTTCTGAAAATGAGTAGGTTTTCACATAACACATGGTCAAGAATTTGGTGTTGTGCCACTGTGAGTAGCTCATCACCCTGCAGTCCTTTAACAGGGAACAAACACTTGTTGGAGTGTCAGAATCCCAATGAGTGGCTTTCATCTGCAACCAAGGATATTGGTAACATCTCTTCCTAGCATCCATTGGAATTATCAGAGAGAGACTTTGGCCTAGCACTCATGTGAGTGAGGCCAAGGGTATAGTTGGTGGGGCTATGTCATTCCTCTCATGGAGTACATGCCATAACAAGGTTTATCCATGGGATACCTACCACAGCCATCGACAATGTCTCCACATGGACATCATCCAGGATAGGAAGAGCAAAGATTCTGCTTTGTTTGCAGACTAGTGGGACATTGATGAAAGAACTACTCATATTTTACAGCATAGCAAAGATGGTAGAGCTGTCGGCTTCAGCTAATGCCTACCATCCCTCAGGGTCAACATTTTACGAAGCAGCAACATATGAAAATGTATCGATACCGACCGTCAGCTCAGCAGGTCCAGGATGAATAGCAGCAAATGGTTGATGCTGTGGCAAATGCTCTATAAAACTTAGGGAGCCCAAATCGAGCTTGGTCACCCATTTAGAGGAGCACAGACAACTACTTGTATCAAAGAGCTTTGTGTTCAGCCCAACTGTCAGGGCTATGTGCAGCTTGGTATGTGCTAAGGGTGCAAAGTTGAGTTAAACACAAAAGTGGCAAGAACTCTAGTGGACCTTGCTATCTGTCAAGCCTTCTGAGTGAGACCACCATTACAGTCAGTGAATACTGACTTTATTCTGAAAAATGGTAACAGACTAGATATTAGAAAAGAGATGGATCTCTAGCTTAGTTTAGGATGCATTGCCCAAAGACCAAAAATGTTTGTTTCAAACCTCAGGTCTGGAATAAACATCCTCAGGATGGACATACTGCAGTGTATATTGGGTTTGCCTGTGCATGTGGGAACTAATGTTCTGCAGGAAAATCATCCAATTCTGCTCATATTGAGTCAAGGAACAGTGGACTGCATGAGTGTATGTAACAAATGGAATAATAGTACCTCCATGTAAACAAGTGATGTACTGTGGTTTAATATGGACAAAGTATAATGCATTGCTGCCTTGTAACACGAAAAACAGTCTATATGAATTCCATGTTATACCATTAAGTCTGTGTAACACACCAGCTACTTTTGGACAACTGATTGAGCATATGCTTATTGGACTGCAATAAGAGATATGCCTTATATATATAGATGATGTTTGGCTGCACTTTAAGTATCAAAAAGGTTGGCTCCTTAAAGATACTCATTATATAATGTACAAAGCATTGAGTATTATACATGTTAAAGTCATCTAATGTTCATTACTTATTGGCTGGTAATTCCAGTTTCACCCTGTACATAAGTATTCTAACCAGATTTCTGTATGAAAGCTAACTTCAACAGGCAATAACATCGCTTATGCTAGAATTATGATTTTGTTTTAAATTTTGCATAGAACAATAATAAAATAGGTGATCAAAGATCGTGAAGACAGTTTGCTATATCAAAAGATAATAAAAGTATAGTTACTGCTATAACTAGGTAGGTGCTATGCCTGTGGAAGAAAGATGATGATGATGAACAAAAATTACGAAATCTCGGTTTTGGCTATTTGCCGGTTTTCGACCTTAGAATGCTCTGGATAACTGAAAAGTGGCATACCAAGATCGAATGATTATACGAGGTAGCTCTTCATATCTAGCTTATGTTGACTGTAGAGAAGAAATTCCTATGACTTTATATTGCCATCCTTACATAGGATGCTAATGCACTCTCGGATAACAATATACATATATAAACAAATTCATATGTGGCACCATAAGAATGTTGAAAACATTACTCGGAGTCGTTTATAGAACTATGTAAACAAAGGAAGCAACCACATTCAGATAACAATAAATAAGAGGACTTGGAGAAAAGAACTTTGATCTTGGTATTAAAGATCGATAAATATTAGGTTAAGTGTGATAAATAACTAATAATTTTCAATAATTCTAAAAAAAGAGTTTCAATTTCTACTTTGATACATTTTGGGGGTTCGTTGATTTTTCATAGAAGAGACAGTTGTAACAAAGAGAATCACACTATGGTGAGAGAGAGCAAACTCGGTTTTACTTGAAGTTTTAAAGAACATAGTTTTACCTGATAGTTCTAGCACACATTTACCTGATGTGTTCTTATAAGCGTGGAGCAAAGATATATTAACTTGATCAAGTTGAATTGTTCGTGAGTGAGTAAAATTGCAAGTACATGAAATTCACAAATAAGAAGTATATATACGTGGTATATTTTATGTTTTATTTGATTGTGATAGCAATATTTTCAGTCATGGAGATTGAAATAATCTTAATAATTGGGCAATTTCACTGAATAGTTTCTTAATGTTTTTTTATTATAAAATATAGTTTTGAAGTATGAAAATGCTAGCTGTAATTGTAATAGGGGAGGTGGAAGGTACCACCCATATGGTGAAGCCTTGTAACTCGTGCCATAACTGTTACACAGTTTGTAAAGGGAAAGAAGACAATGAGAGCATTGGCAAAGGTTAGTAGGCAAATGTGATATTAGCAATGCCTAGCCCAAGTCATATCAACTGTGTAGGACATGAGCACTCTTAACCCCATTCCTTCCTACAGGACCCAGGCTCTGTCTACGTGACAACCAGACAGTAGTGTAGAGGTAAAGGCGGGTTGAAGAGTTTTGATTTACATTTTTACAACAAAGGCCAAGTTCCGGTAACTGTTAAAAGAGAAGTTGAACTAATTAGGTATCATCAAGCTGAAGTCAAAGTGACTGAAGAAGTTGATGATGGTGAAATGGAACCAGATATAGATATTAAATCAGAGCATGAAGCCACTGGATACACTCCAGCAAAGTTGATGTTTGGTCGGGAACTTCGGTTGACAGTGGATCTGTTAACAGGACACCCACCTTATGAAGAGTTGCCTGAAAATGTGTCAGAGTTTGTGAAAGTGTTATCGGAAAGGATGGATGATATTCACCATCAAGTGCGTTCAAACTTGAAAACGTCCTCTGATTCAATGAAGTTATCTTATGATAACAGATCTAGTGAAAATTAACTAACGACTGGAGGAGTAACAGTATTTATTTTTAGATAAAGATGTGTTCTGGGTCTTTCACGAATGCATGTGTATGCAGTTAAGAGATTTCTTTGTGTATATATCTCTTTCTTAATTACATGTATTGTGTATGTATGCATTTATTTTTATTACAATTTGTAATTATGGGGCCCTCTCTCTTTCACACATGCGAAGGTGTGTGAAAAAGTAAGGAGTTAAAGTTTTTTCTGTATACATTCAAAACATACTGTTGCGTCATCGAGATCATGTGACTATTCTCACGCCCTCTACTTTCTAGAACTATCCTGTACCTTGGCGAATGCTCTAGCATTTACTAGATATAGGATAGTCTGGTATATATAAGAGGGTGACAACGTGACGAAGTAATGTAATGTGTGTGTAGATAGTGAGTAATTCAACTGCAGTCACAGGGTATTGTTGAAGTTAACGCTCGTTCGTTATAGTGCTTGTTTTAGCGCGAATATTGAAATTAAGTGTATCGTAAAGTTATATTCGAAAAGAATAAACCAGTTTTATTAAGTAAAGACTTGTATCGTTAAAGTTTCGTCGGAACGAAGTTACGGAAAAATCAATCAACAAACGGAGACGTAACAAATTGGTGTCAGAAGTGGGATAGAAAAGAAATGGAAACGAGAAGCGGCAAATCAAACTACAGCCTAGCAGACTTAATGGCAGCAATACACGAACAGCAAAAGAAACAAGAAGAACGAGAAGAGAAATTACAACAGTTGTTAGAGGAAAAAGAAAAGAAACAAGAAGAACGAGAAATTAAACAAGAAGAACGAGAAGCGAAATTACAACAGTTGTTAGAGGAAAAAGAAAAGAAACAAGAAAAACGAGAAATTAAACAAGAAAAGAAACAAGAAGAACGAGAAGAGAAATTACAACAGTTGTTAGAGGAAAAAGAAAAGAAACAAGAAGAACGAGAAATTAAACAAGAAGAGAGATTACAGCAGTTGTTGGAGGAAAAAGAAAAGAAACAAGAAGAGAGATTACAGCATTTGCAAGAAAACCTGCAACAGTGGCAGCTCGAACAGCAAAATAAACAATAAGAGAGATTACAGCAGTTGTTGGAAGAAAAAGAAAAGAAACAAGAAAAGAGACAACAGCAGTGGCAAGAAAACCTGCAACAGTGGCAGATCGAACAACAAATTAAACAAAGAGAGATTACAGCAGTGGTTGGAGGAGAAAGAAAATAAACAAGAAGAAAAATTACAGCAGTGGCAACTGGAACAAGTAAGGAAACAGGAAGAAAGTCTCCAACAGTTGCAGGAAAGTCAGCAGCAACTACAGGAAAGTCAACAACAGTGGCAAGAAGTACAAATGGAAAACATTAGTAAATTTAATTAGATATGTTAAAGGACGATCTATTGTCTTTAACACAAGGAGGATACATTGACCAT
>NW_013669901.1:78708-80295 GCF_000517525.1 Limulus polyphemus
ACAGCAGTTGTTGGAGGAAAGAGAAAAAAAACAAGAAGAGAGATTACAGCAGTTGTTGGAGGAAAAAGAAAAGAAACAAGAAGAGAGATTACAGCATTTGCAAGAAAACCTGCAACAGTGGCAGCTCGAACAACAAAATAAACAAGAGAGATTACAGCAGTGGAAAGTTAATTAACAAACGGAGACGTAACAATACTTTCCTTTTTTATTTTTGGGCTCGCGCTCACATAGAAATAGTTTTTTTGTTGTTGTTAGCGCAAAACTACACAATGGGCTTTCTGTGCTGTACTCACATAATTAAAGGGGTTTGTTTTTGGATGTTTAAGGTGGTAGTTAATTATTTTCTAAGATGTTTGATTTTAATGGTGTTGTTTTTTGTTTACTTTGTATTTATCATTTAAAGTATTTGGCAAAATTATCTTAAGTTTTATAGTTGGACTACCCCTTCTCTAGAGTAGGGAGCAACCATTAATTTTCGTAAAAATTAAAATATGTAATCATTGTTAAAGTTTTTATGTATATTGTTTTCTTTTCCTTTTTTGTTTTTATTGGTGAGATTTTTTCGTTAGTCTGTCAACTCTTAAATTTTTCGTTATTTAGTTTTCGTGCTGTAATGGCGGCAACACATTACCCTGAAAGTTGTTACAGTTACCTTGTTCCAGTTGCTTCGTTTCTTTATTCTCTGTAATAGATGCTGTCTATTCTGCCTGAGAGGATATTACAATAACATGTATAATAACCAAGTTAAAAGGATTGGCTCTGTAATGTCCTTTGCTGGCGCTTATGACGTTGAATGAATGTAATAGCCAATCAGAGATGCAAGGGAACAAAGGTCATGAGATGACCATGATATGACTGAAGAAAGTGAATTTACCTGTTTAATTCAGGCTTACTTTCTGTAGCCAATCATACTTGGAGATTTCTATATGAAGGCTTATTTTGTAGAGCATCGTGTTTTGTTAGACGAAACCTAGTAGAAACAATTGTCGTTTTATTTTCACAAGTACATACACTGCATTTTATTGTTTGTAAAATAATAAAAATATTTTCATTTTTATCAACTTTATGAAAGTCTCATTGGTTTACACACATTAGGAAGACTCATTCAAGTTATCTACTACAGAACACTACCCTTATATTCTGATGGAATATGCTGTTATTTTAAGGTTTACCTGCCTGATACTTGTCGGGAACTTGGTTTTACCTAAAAATACCATTATGTTAAACAATGTAACATTGTAGTTCTGATACATTAAATTCCATTGCTAGTTGGTTGTCATGTGATGTGCAGCTAAAAAATCATTTTAATGTAAGATACTCAACCTTCATGTTTTGTAGAAGTTGAATGCATATATGTAATATTCCTATATTTTTTCGTGAAAATTAACTAAAAGTTAAATGTGAACAAGTTTTAAAATCTTAAAGGGTTTTGTTTTAAAATTAACCTTATGGAAAACCGTAAGCGTTGTACATTGATGATATATATTGTTACGTATCTGCTCGTTTGTTAATTTCCAATATAAATTATTTCCGAAAAACTTCAGCGATGCAAGTCCTTTCTTAATTTAAACTAGTTTATTCTTTCTT
>NW_013669901.1:81256-87986 GCF_000517525.1 Limulus polyphemus
AACAAATAGTGGGATTGACCGTCACGTTATAACGCCCCCACGGCTAGAAGGACGAATAGGTTTGGTGTGACGGTGTTTCGAACCCGAGACCCTCACATTGCGAGTCGAGCCCTCTAACCATCTGGCCATGCCAAGCCTATGAAAAAAAAAAGAGTAATACATTTAGTATAGATGAAATACACAGAGAATAAAATATACATAAAGACATATCTATTACAATTAACACTACTACGTAATACTTTCGAGAGAAAAAAAGAAAAATTTTGTGAATTTAACCTTTAAACTAAAAGGGGTGGAAAAGTATTACAGCCTGGTGCTAACTAGTGCAAGACTGGAAGTTGTCTTACGAACACAGTCTGAACTTCTGTTTCGTTAAAATTAATCACTTTCAAGGTTACAAAATGGCAACGAAACTCTGGAGCTCAAGATCAAGGTTTTGAGCTGTTGATAAACAAAGGAAAATATGTATTTACATTTATGACTGTATTTATCTTCCTTCTTCTTTTAGTTTAGAAAAAACTTTGCTAACAGACAAATATATTTCTTTCTTCAATTAGTTATACTTGTTTCAGTACACTGAAAGTAAAGGTTTTCCCAAGATTTTGGTAGACGCAGGCCCAGCTCCAGCTCTTCTCCCTTGGGACGAAGGGTGTACGTAGAACTTCTGTTAACTTTTCTTTGCAATTTAAAATATCATGCAGTTTTTTAAAAATTGTTAAATATCATTTTTTAAACCGCTAGGAAGAATGAAGTTGGGTGGATCATAGTGAAATTTGGAGGTGAACCGCTCATCCCAGCACCTATCTAGTGCCGACCTCGATGTTTTATTTTATATTTATTAGTGGACCTTTATTAGCTCTCTGTATCTGTAACATTAAAAGTTCAAAGCATTTACGGGCTAAACAACAACAACAATAAAATTATATACTTACGTATTAATATACAAAATACAAACTCCCACGGAAAGGCCAAAAACTGTGTAGGGGAAAGACGCTGTGACGCGTTTCCCTGTCACGTGATTATAAACCTTGTGCTGTCTGAAGGCGAATAAGATTGATTTAAACATTTCCCTTCGCCAGTTGAAAACACGAATAACTGACTTTTTCAGTTCCTAAAGCTATTTGGAAATGAGTATTATATACAAGGTTTTCAAGGTCAAACTAATCAGTCCGTCGTTAGAGATTACGAAGTTGTATCGCCTCGTTACAACAAAACACAAGGAAGAAGTTTGAGCAACGAGAAAGGTAAGCAATTTTTAGCCTACATATGCTAAACCTTATGCATCACAACTTGAACAGAATTAAAAATTGCTATCAAAAAGGTTCAACCTTGGCAATATCCATTAATTAACTGTGCAACAAAACAGTTTTTTTTCTTCCATTCACTCGTGTCCGCTACTAATTTATTTATACTGTAGTGTGCGTCATATGCTACTGTTTCAAATCAAATTCAAAAATCACATAGCCTACCGTGGTTGCAAATTTAGAAGATGAGTGCCGCGTACACTTACGTAGTAGTTTATAGGTGTTCCTTTGTTTGTTAAGTGCAGTTTGACAGTTAGGATCACTTTAATTATAAATAGCCCCCCAGTGGCACAGCAGTATGTCTGCAGACTTTGCAACGCTAGAAACCGGGTTTCGATACCCGTGGTGTTCAGAGCACAGATAGCCCTTGTGTGGCTTTGTGCATAATTAAAAACAAAACAAACAAACAATTATAAATAAAATTGTGAAGTAAGTATTTTATATAAAGTGTTTAAGATGTGTGCATGTATATTTATCTATATTGTTTTGACTCAGATCCTGAAGCCAACAAAGCCTATATAATGTGTAAACTTTAGTATACTCTAATACCTTATAGTGATAGCACACGACGCGACACACATATGGCATGTAATGCTGTTTGAATACAAAAAGGGAAACAACACTTCTGTTACCACAAAGAATATCAAAGAAGTTTATGAAAATGTTTTGAACATTCGTAAGTGTCAACGATGGTTCAGCACAATTCGTTCAGGTGTCTTTAGCCTTAAAAACTGTGGCGGCAGTTGCCAACATGTTGGAATTGATGTTGATGCTCTGAACACTGTTGTTGAGTCTAACCCAAGGCAACGCACTCGTGAAATAGCCCTGAAATTGCATGTCTCTCATGAAACAATAAGTAAACATCTAAGGAATATGGGAAAACTCCATAAAGAATGTGTTTGGGTATCTGACGAACTCTCGATGATCATCGTTTCTAAGTGTGAATATTGCTTCGTTTCTTCTGGCGCGTAATGCGCTTGAACCATTTTTGGGCAGAATTGTCACCGGTGATGAAAAATGGATTCTCTATGCGAATATTAAACGCCAAAATCATTGGCTCAGTCCTAGACAAAAAACCACTTCCGATCCCAAAACCTGGACTCTATCCGCAGAAAGTGATGCTTTGCATTTAGTGGGATATTAAAGGATTAATTCATTTTGAACTCCTGAATCCACAGCGAACTGTCAATGCAGAGATCTATAGTCAGCAACTGGAACGTTTAACTCAAACCATTCATCAGAAACCTTTCCCTCAGCAATCGGAAAGGTGTTTTTTTCTCCACGACAATGCATGTCCACATGTGGCACGTTTGACGCAACACAAGATTATAGACTTGGGTGGGAAAGTTCTCCCCCACCCACAATATTATCCACATATGGCACCATCAGATTACCATATTTTTAGTTCGCTGCAATGCCATCTTAATGGGAAAATGTATGCAAATGTGGAAGGTGTTAAAGAGGACATCGACATGTTTCTTGCTTCGAAGCCAAGTAATTTATTTAATCAGGGCATTAACAACCTGATTGTAAGATGGAAAAGCACCATAACAATGGGGACTATTTCATTTAATAAATGTTTTGTTTTGATATATAAATTGTTTGGATTTTTTCATTTAAAAAAAAGCGACAATAATTTCTTGACGACCTAATATTTTTTATTTGTTTCAAAATGTGTTGCATATAGTCGAAGAGAGTTAAGGTGGTTAGGGCACTTGACTCACAATCTCAGGGTCGCAGGTTCGAATCTCCGTCCCACCGAACATGCTCGCCCTTTCAGCCGTGGGAGCTTTATAATGTTACGATCAATCCCACTAATCGTTTTTAAAAGAGTAGCCCAAGAATTGGCAGTGGGTGATTATGATTAGCTGCTTTCTCTTTAGTCTTTCACTGAGAAATCAGAACAGAAAACCATTATCCATATCATACTGACACAGACTTTTAATTAATCACCTAGTGACGCTTCTGTCTGGCCAACAAAAATGCATTACCTTTTGAAACAGTTGTGGGATTTAAATAATTTATGTTTCAAAAAGTAACCGAAATGAAACAGTATTTGATATCAATCATATGACAAGCTATAACACAAAATATCGGATTTCGATACCCACGATGTGCAGAGCATAGATAGTCCATTGTCTATCTTAATGTGTAACAACAAAGAGACAAAAGCACTAAAATTTTCATAATCAATGAATGTTTATATTTGGGTTATTTTGTTTTATTTCAAGTTTTTCTCTGTTGTTTATGTTCTTCATGCGAGCTTAAGTAAGTTAGTAGTGCATTAACCAGAACTTTGAACCAGTTACCATAGTATGTGGCCTAATCCTTTATTTATTTATCTATCCAAGAAAGTTTCTCTATTTAAATAGTTACCTTTTTAAAAATTGTAACTTCGAATTGATTTCATTTACTGCAGACATGGGGAGTACAAGCGTCCTTCTGAAGACCTTAGTGGTATTGGTTGTAATAGCCGTGTACTTGGTATATGCTCCAGGTCTTCTGGACTTTAATCCAGTTGCTTTCAGGTATTTTGTTTCTTTCTTTATCTGCACGTTTTTAATCCGAATATATAATGTTTAGAAAGCTTAAAAATAAGTACTAAATGAAATATATTTTAATATTATTTTCCCATATTAATAGCCTTTTTAACATAAATATAGCAGGTTATTCTACGAAGGATAACTCAAGCAGTCAAATAACATTCTGTTACGACAGCGGAAGTCACGTGACGCTGCTGGCGCATTGGCATTGGTGGCATGTGTGAGGTGTTTTTTGAAAGATCATGAATTTTCGGGGGAGACCTAGTGCGTTCGAGACGCCCTCTTCTTTAGTATATAAGCCTGGCGAGAAAAGCCAGCGGGAAGGGAATGTGTAGTTAAGCGAACAGTTGTTACGGTTTTTCGGATAATAATAGAGTGTGTTTTGTACTGGTAGAGAGTGAAGTTATCGAGATTGTGAATCACTGTGATTTATAGCGTGTATTATAAAAGTTGTTAAGTTGAAAGTGACGAGAAACGTACTGACAGTGGGAATTACTGTGTACTAAAAGTTTGTATGGAGGAAGAATGAACTGGTTTAATCAAGAAAGGACTTGTATCACTGAAGTTCCTCAGAAAGAATTTCTACCGGAAATTAACAAACAAGCAGATACGTGACAGTTCTTTAAAACTGGTGAATAGACCTAACTTCTATAATTTATATGTTATGAAATTTCCAAAGTTTTTAATCAATATGTTGATCATTACAGAATGCTAAAATAAGAGATAGGTATGACCTACTGGTTAGTGTGCAGTACTGTGATGGTTCGTGGCTCGTGTTTTGTTGCCGCAGAATCGCGCTTCGCACTTTAGGGCTGTGGGTGCGTTTTAAGAGGGACAGCCAAATTCAACTATAAAAAGAATAGATAAGAGTAATAAAAGATTTGATGGTGGGTACTGTTGACTTGATGCTTTCCATTTTATCTATCAGTTCAAAATTAAGGACGGCAAGTAGCTTTCGTGGGTACTTGAAACAAATATAGAAATGAAATTTAGCAGAATAAATTTATCACTAAGAGCCAGTTTCACTGTGTATGAATGAGTTTTATTAATACTTGTGCTTTTGAGAAGAAATATCAAAATCACTAAGAATACTGAATTCGAAGTGAAAATCGTGTTCTTTAATATTTTAAGTTATAATTGATAAGCACTGAAAGTTAAATACAGTCGTTCAGTAAAGAAATAAATATTATTTATATGAAACAGTTAGACTCAGCAGTTACGACAGTTAGCAAAATGTCGTAATAATAATCAACGCAACTCGCTGGGCGTACTAAAAATAAGTTGAGGCTACTGTTACTCAAGTGTTATAAGTACTTGAGTTCTATAGATTAGCACGACCTTTGTATTAAATGATACAGGTACTTTGATTCTATCGAAATACCTCATTAAACCATGTAAATATAATGAGTTTCGCTTACCCCAGTTAAACACTAGGTTTATTAAATTTTGGAACATATTCAACACTCCTCTTGCTACCTCTTTGGGGGATTAATAATCTTATAAGTTATCATAACAATAATAAAATAACTCAATATCGTGTATAGAAACTAGTGAAGTCATAAGTCTGATATTAGAGAAACTAGTTTTGATACGTTCGTGCGTCCTCTTCAGTCTTCTGGCAGGAAAAAAAACCCACAAAAAACTGGTCAACAAATGCCTACGTTACCCCAGAACTTGGATTTCCCTTAAGGACACTGAAAGTTAGGAAGCTGTTAAGTTTAAAAGTGACCTTGGAAGATTTTGAAATTAGGCAAGCTTTTTTGATTAAACAACTTTCGACGATTCTTCTTCTTATGGAGTTATCCGTTTTGTATAAAATTATTGTTGATTTCCAGTCAATTTGATGGCCAGAACCTCATATGAAGAAAAATGACATTGTTTTAGTTTCCACGTTTTATCATAACATTTACAAAACTTAGAACTACTCCTTAATATTTTAACTAATCATTTGTATTAATTTTTATTTATGATTTTTCAATTTAATGAAATAACACCAGTATACAAATGAAAAAAAAATCTTCTTGTTTCTATGAAAGTAGATGGAATAATACAAATTGGAGGTGCTGATTCCAGGTCTGGTACCAGTTTTTTTACTGTCACATCAGATTTTCTCACAAAATCAATAATAAATGTTACTGATATAACACATGATATAAACATATTAGAAACAAATGAAAAACATTCAACTTTACACCAAAAGAACTTTATTTATTTATTGAAATGTGAGTAAAAGAACAGTAATACGATAATATTCACAGAACATAGTAGCTTACTCTTCTTTGGCTATATATACATAATCAAATTTGGGTGATTTTTCCTCATTTTAGATGTATTTTTGTAATTTGGTTTGGAAACATTTCTCTTTAAGGACCAACAATAGTAATGACATTCCAACTTCCATGATATCGTTTTTCCATGTTATTTTATGCCTTGTTGGAACCTTTCACCTTGCCCTTCACTAACCACTCCAATGTTCTCAGAGAAGTACTCCAAGTGGCTGTGAAGAAAATGCATTTTTAAACTCATGTTGCAACCATTTTCATAGTACTTCACCATGTGGCCAATAATATTTCTATATTCTTTGGCATTATGGTTTCCTAGAAAATTTTCAATAACATTTTTGAATGATATCCAAGCCATTTCTTCACATTTGACATTGAACCAAGAAAATTGTCATCATTCATCAATTTCTGTATTTCAGAGCCATCGAACACCCCAGATTTCATTTTCTCTTCACTTAGAAAAGAATTGGTCAGAAGTGTATTTGCAATGAGGCTTTATACTCTGACGCCTCCAGTCGTTAGTTAATTTTCCATAAATTTGTTCCGACGAAACTTTATTGACACAAGTCCTTTCTTAAATAAAACTGGTTTATTCTTTCCC
>NW_013669901.1:88296-89052 GCF_000517525.1 Limulus polyphemus
GTTGGCTTCTGCTTCATATGGGGTTCATCTGCTTCATCAGGAAATGTCCTATCGTCGATAACAGTCAGATCAGTGGTAGTAACTTCATCAAGAGCTTCACCGTTTCCCTTCTCAAAACTGAGTAGAGTTTCTTCTTCAACAGTGGCTTTCTCAGGTGACACTTCTTCAGCAGTGTCATTTGTTCCTTTGTTTACTTCGTCCAAACTGAAATGTCCTGGACCGTGATAATGCCAAAGCCTGTTGGCATGCGCCACTTTTGGCTTACCTCGCCAACCACATTTGATTTGGAAAGTCACGTATGAGAGACGATCCATTATGTTATATGGGCCTTCCCATGGAGAAGACAACTTAGGAGACTTCCCTTTGGTCTTCCTGGGATTATACAACCACACCTTGTCTCCTGGTTCAAAGCTGACTTCAGTAGATCTCTTATCATAAGATAGCTTCATCGAATCAGTAGACCATTTCAAGTTTGAATGCACTTGATGGTGAATATCATCCAACCTTTCTGATAACACTCCCACAAACTCTGACATATTCACAGGCAACTCTTCATAAGGTGGGCGTCCCTTATGCTTGGGTCCCCTTTTAGCACTACGTGTACTGCATGTCCTGCACCATTCTTCCACATCTCGCCTCATACCTATCCAGTAATATCTTTGTCGTCGGTGACTCAATGTCTTCTTAATTCTGGGATGTCCTTCTGTTAAAGTATCATGGGATTGACGCAGCACAACTTCCCGTAACTTCCTCGGT
>NW_013669901.1:90052-97319 GCF_000517525.1 Limulus polyphemus
CCAGTAATATCTTTGTCGTCGGTGACTCAATGTCTTCTTAATTCTGGGATGTCCTTCTGTTAAAGTATCATGGGATTGACGCAGCACAACTTCCCGTAACTTCCTCGGTATAACCATTTGCCAAGTTGTCAATTTCCCATCTTTAGTTTCCCATCTCCGGAGAAGAATACCATCTTCAAGCTTTAACTGGTCCCATTGTGCCCAATAGTGCTTTGTCACAGGGCTTAGACTAGACACCTTCTCCCAAGCAGGGCACAAAACTCTTGCTTTTAAAAAATCAATTATTGGCTTCAAATCTTGATCTTTCTCCTGCTCTGCTTTAATATTGATACCTGGTTTCACTTCGTCATCATCAACTTTTTTCAGTCACTTTGACTTCACCTTGATGGCACCTAATTAGTTCAACCTCTCTTTCAACAGTTACCGGAACTTGGCCTTTGTTATTCCCAAACGTCATTTTATCCAAATCAATTACAAACGTCCTTGGTAGTTAATAGTCCAATCCTAATATGCATTCGGCTTCAATGTCAGCCAAGTATACTTTCTGTCTGTCCTTTATGCCCATGAGCTCAATAGTTACCCACACTGGTCCACACAATCTTGTAGAATGTCCTGTCACACCATAAAGTTCTGTATGGGTTCTGGTACTCCTTCATGATCTAACACCTTGATGCTCACAAGAGTTTGCTGAGACGCAGAATCTATGACAAAGTTGCACCTTTGGCCATCCAGCTTTTCTGTTACATAGACGCTGTGTGTGCTTGGGATTTTACACCTAGCTGTAGGGACTTTCATGATGGGGGTTGGGGAGTGTCTCTCAACACCAACCACTACTGGTCTCCTTGAGGCTGACTTGTTGGTAATATTCTTCCTACACTGGCTCCTCATATGTCCTTGCACCCCACAGTTCCAACAGCCTTTCTGGGTAGCAGCCTTTCCTGCTGTATCATCTCCCCTGTGTTGAAGTTTCCAGCATTGAGCTCTCTTGTGCCCAGGTTTGTTACAGTGCCAACAAGTCCCTCAAACTTCTCTGAAAGTTGACCTTTCCTGGCCTTGAATCCACATGACTGTACCAACCTTGGTACCTCTGTGCTGGACTTAATGTAGGATTCGAATTCGAGAGCTCTGGCCATTGCATTCTGCATGGTAGGGGGGTGTGCTTGCTTCACTTGTATCTTAAGTTGTGGACTGTCCAAGGCATCTACGAACTGATCCCTCAGCAACAACTTGAGGAGATCGGGTGGTGCAGTTGGGTAGGCCTTGTGTGCCATGCTTTCCAAGTCCTGTGCCAGCTCTTGCAGGCTCTCCCCTTTAGCACGACAAGACTTTATATAAGACTAACACATATCTAGTAATCTCCCAACAATTCACGAAGGTTTGAGAAGGACGTGGCATGATACTAGTCACGTGACCTCGCTGACGCAACAATACTTTATAGAATGAGGTATATTTGAGCTTCTATATGTACATTGGTACAAAAACAATGATTGCCTAATTCTGGAGGAAATTGATGTGGTGGATAAAAATAAAATTAGTTTTTTGTATTCTTATGGGGTAGGGAATAAAACAACAACAACAACAAATAGTTTTAAAACAGCAATTTACTTGTATGCTTGTGTAATAAATATCTTTCATATGGCAGCTAATATTAGGTATACCATTTAATACATATTGTAAGCTTGATTTAGTTTGCATGATGCCACTATTGAAATTGGCTCAATTCAGAAGCTGTACAATTTCAGAACAATCCCAGATTTTTTAGAATGATGAAGTTATTTCTTTAGTACCTCCATAAATAATTGAAGCAGAGTTCTTTGAGGAATTAAATATTTCAGGATATGACACAGTAGGTGTTAAATAATTAGCCAAGGAAACCAAATATAGATACCTAGACTAAAGTGTGGTGATAATGTTTGCTGGAGTGGAATTATGAGTATTATTCTTCAATTTGTACTACTCTTAGACTTTTTGCCTCATCTCACATTCAGTGTTTCCACTGTTACTGCTTTAGACACACAGTAGTTCAATGTAGAGGTCAAATGAGGTGTTGAAAGTGTGGGGAAGCTTGTAACCATATAAAGTGTGACTCGGATTCTCCAAGTTGTGTATACTGCAGTTAATGTCACCAGGCTAATTATTCTCGGTGACACTTCCGATGGGAAAATTGAAAATATTTGGGCAGAAAAGAAAGTTTCAACTAGAAGTAGAATTATAACTTTGCCAAAGTGTAAAAGTGCTCCTCTTCAACTGTTGCTTTTGCACCATCAGATATCAGTAGTTGTTTACCAAAGTGGATATTTCAACACAAGCTGGTTCAGACCAGACTCCTGTATTTCCATCTGTAAAATTGGACATTCTTTCATTTATTGCTGAAATAATAAACCTATTCATAAGTTTATAGAAGCTGATTATTTTTATAAGTGCAGAAAACATATTCAGTGTGAATACTTAGGTTCTCATTATTTTTTAAATATTTGAAATAATTGTAATGTTTACCCAGATATTGAGGGCTTATCGTGATACAGAGCTCAAGCACTATATTGATAGGGAAAATCCACACATTATTGTTTTATGTGAAATGTGTTCATTACTTCTTTTCTTAATATTCTATTAATCATTTGGATCATATTAATTTTGGGAATTGTGTGTTTATGTTTTTAATTCGTCAAGATATTCAATTTGTTTCTGTTGTTTTGGCGTACATTTCTTCAGTTATGGGTTTACAAATAAACATAGTGATAGGTTTATATCAGCTTGCTCTTTTTTGTGTTTATAATGCTAGTATTGTTAAAAACAGGGTCAATATGGTAAATCAGAAGTTCAGGTGTTTCATCAGTGATCAAAAATGTTTTCATAGAAAACACACACACATAGAAATTGTTTTACTATAATATATGTACTGTCCATCTACCTACTTGTAACTAAACAGTAACATGCATCATAGCCATTTATCTGTGATGTTGAGTTAATTTAATATATTACACTGTCAGGGGTGATTAATCAGTTGGGGTGTAGCCAGTGGAGCAACATTTTTCTTGGGACAGATTATCAGCGGTATAACATCAAGCAAACAACTAGGTTTTGTGTGCCTTGTGTAAAGATATAGCTGAAGCTTGAGTTATTATTAGGATTATGGCCAAATTTATAGTGATAATAGCTGGGTTACCCTACTGTTGTATCAAAGCATTAATCATAATTTTTGGCCTCCTTATAAAACTACAAACTCATTGTTAGTCTATTATATGAAGTTAACTATATTACCTTTTAGTTTTGAACTGTATCGTTTACCTACTTTGACCAAAAATTACTGGTAATTGGGTAAATATTAGATGTTGAAAATGATTTTTTTTAAATGCGTTGAGTTTTCAGTATAAATGAATTATAAGTAACAAGTGAAATACCTTATTCTTTTGCGAACCCTTTGAGTGATAATAGTTTTCACAACAAACCTTTTTGAGCAGTAATAAATTTTGTAAAATAAAAAAAACTTGAATTTGTTGAAAATATATGTTTCTGTAACACATATGTAACATGTTTACAATAAAATATGAATCTCTAATATTGTCATCAGTTTGCAGTTAGTACCCAGTTAAATTGAAATATAATTCTTGAAACATAATAAAAAAAACTATTTTGAAAATGAAACCATCTAAATAAAATTGAGACTTCTGAGTTTGCTTTAAAGTTTGGCTCAACAGAAGAGAGATGTAATCTTAAATCTGGCTTTACATCACGCTATTTCCATCCATAAATATTTTAATAAATTAGAAGGAAATTAAAATATTGGTAAGAACTGTAGAACCAGGAAACTTAAAAACAGCATTATGAAAGTTTTCTTGTGAACCTTTTAGAATTATGTCTTGAACCCCTAGGAGTTTAAGAACCACCTGTTGGAAAATGCTGATACATAGTAAGTAATCAAAAAGTGAAAGACAAAAAATTGGATGAAAAAAGAATTAATAATATGCAATAATTGCAGATCTGAGAAAATGTTTTACAATAAGAAACATAAAATGATAGAAGTCATTTTAAAATGCAAAAATAATCCTCTCTCAATGTTTTCTTTTTATATATATAGTATTAATGTCCCAGATAAGTTTGAAGAACCTCTAGCCCCCAACAATGAACTTAGTAATGCAGAAAGACTTCTTGAGAATGAAATAATTGGACCAGAGTCTGTTGCTGCTTTAGGAGGTAGGATGTTAATATATGTGTTAATATACTACAAAATCTCATTATCTTACAGGACTATTAAGTTAACTTAATTGCAGGAAATATTGAGCTCATTATGGACAAACTTTTGAATATAAAACAAAGTAAAAGTAGATTCCAGTACAGAGCTCATTGACATTAATATCAATTTCATGTACTACATTGACTGGCCACTTTCTTAGGACATTTTACATTTAAATTAAATTGGAGAACCATACACTGTGATAATCACCTGCAATTCTAGTGTCATTGACTCCACACATTGCTGGCGGTTATCTTGTTTGATTATATCCCATTCATTGAGGAGTTTATCCCCCAGTGGTACAGCGGTATGTCTGCAGACTTACAATGCTAGAAACCAGGTTTTGATACCTGTGATGGGCAGAGCACAGATAGCCCATTGTGTAGCTTTGTGCATAACTACAAACAAATCATTGAGGAGTTTGGTCGTCAGATGGTTTACAGATGTTGGTAGAGGATTATAGTGCCTGACAGATATGATGTTAAGGGTTATCTCAAATATTTGATTGGATTGAGATTTGATGGTTGCAAAAAACAGGGAAGATGATTGAAGGTACCTTCATGCTAGTCTAACAACTTTTGGAAAATACAAGCATAGTTTATTATTGCATTATTTTCTTGGAAGAGCTCTTATCTATCAGTGTGTACATGCATATTATGTAGTCATGGTGGTTTTACAACATTGTTTAGATTCATTCTGGTTGTTATTCACTATTCTAAAGGAATTGAGGGACTCTTCCATGAAATTTTTCTCTACCATTACATCATCTCTAGCAATTTGCAACAATTTAGAACAACATAAGCTTGGCCAAATGCATTGTTGTTTCCTTTATACTTTTACTTGATCAACAATACAGAAGAGGGTGAAAAGCAGCTCATGAGACTGTATCACACACTTTCACTCATTCAGTGTAGACAGTTTTACTCTCTAAACACTACTAAGTCATGTTTTCTGTTTTTCTTTGAGGTAAGTGGTTATGAGACTGAATATTGGCTACCAGTTTTTGTAATGTCTTGTATGATATGAACATGGTCTTTAACCTTATTCAGTCACCACTGGTTGGTTGCTACTGTTTTCCAAGTGGCAGATGTATCTTCTTTCATTATTAACTGTTGATAAACTAGTTAACAATGACAGGTACTAACCATGATTTATTTCCTTCCAAAAAAGTTGGAGAAATTCTTGCTCATTCCCATTGTTTTGTAAATTAACTATGGTATGATTCCATGTCTGCATTTATAGATGTAATCAAATTTTGATTAAAACAGAATCAAATTCTAATGAATATTTTGGTAAAGAACAAATTCTTAAATGGTAATAGATTTTCAAACATAAATTATATGGTGGTTTATCTCTACCATCTTTAATTCATAAAAGTGTTCAAGAAAAAATATTTCCCATAAAATCATTACAACTTATTGTTAGTTTTAAATACAGTATTTTTATAGGACCTCTTCTCTTGAAATACAAAAAAAATTATTCCAGAATTAAATCCAAAAGAAATGGATAATAGTAATTTTATTGATTCTTTTCATAAACATTTTGCTACAGGCTATTTAAATGTTACAAAAGATGAGGACTTAAAATTGATTTTAGAAAAAGGTACCAAATTTAGAATTAAAAAAAAAAGTGAAATATTAAAAGATTTGAGAAAAATATTTAAGATTACATTATTAAAATTAGTAAACAATTTCATTATCCTCCATATTTTTTAAATAGAAGTTATTATTTATTAACTAAATAAAAAAGTAATAATAATAAAATGGTTAAAAACTTTAAAATTTTCTACATATAACGTACATATTCCTTGTAATATCTTTAAGAATAAAATAAGAAATATTCCAATTTCTTAAAACCCATGTTGATAAAGTTGGTTGTAATTTTGGTTTTGTATGTAAAAAAAATTATATGCACAAATTTTAATTAATTAAATCAATACAACAAACACATTTACAAAAAACACTTTAAATAAAAAATATAAATATAGATTCTACTTGTTCAAACTTACCATTTTTATATGCAATTCTGAAATTTCATAAAACTTTTATAAAGCTTTTATTACTAACTCTTTAAACACAGTCACTAAATCTATTTCTGTTGTACTCTTAACATTCTAGATGTTTTAGTTGAAAAATAAAGTTACTGTCATCAAATGGTTTTGAACCACTTTATGTTTTGGATCATTAAAAATATTCCAGTTTTGGAATGTTTAACTAACTTAAATTCTTTAAAACTGCCAACTCTGTTACTACTTATGATTTTACTACATTATATACTAAAATAGATATGAAAGATTTAATCACGGTTTTTAAAGATCTCCTTGATAAATTTGTAGATACAGACATAGTTATTCCAAAATTTAAATTTGTTAAGCATCAGTGTAAAAATGTACTTAATTTTTGTATTTATAACAGTTATGTTATTTTCAATGAACAAGTATATACTCAAACATTGGGTTCCAATTTCTCTTTAAACATGGCCAACTTGTATCTGAGTGTCAGCAATTGGGGTGATCTAGTACGAAGGAAGACACAGGAATACGATGGGAAAGCATCATGGGAAGCATATAGAGCACAGTTTGAGCTACTGGCAGAGATGAATGGATGGACAGAGGAGCAGAAAGCAGTATATCTGGCAACGAGCTTGAAAGGACAACCACTGGAAATACTGGACAGTTGTCAGCAGACGACAGGCACAACTATAGAGCACTGGTAGCGGCTCTAGAACTCAGGTACAAAATCAGTTGGAAGTCTACAGGGCAAGGTTTAGGACGAGAATCCGTGCTAAAGGGGAGAGCCTGCAAGAGCTGGCACAGGACTTGGAAAGCATGGCACACAAGGCCTACCCAACTGCACTACCCAGTCTCCTCAAGTTGTTGCTGAGGGATCAGTTTGTAGATGCCTTGGACAGTCCAGAACTTAAGATACAAGTGAAGCAAGCACACCCCTCAACCATGCAGGATGCAATGGCCAGAGCTCTCGAACTTGAATCCTACGTTAAGTCCAGCACAGAGGTACCGAGGCTTGTACAGTC
>NW_013669902.1:0-2011 GCF_000517525.1 Limulus polyphemus
AGAGAGAGATATATCAATCTTTATTCGTCTATGTAAGAAGAAGCCGCACTACCGGGTATTGTGCTGCCATCTGTGAGCTGGTAACCTCAATGACAGAGGTCCATACATAATTACAGGCAGAAATCAATTATGAGTTTTAACAAAATCACATCTAATCCAGGGGCGTTTTCAACGTCGGTGCAATGCACAGACGGGCCCCTCTTACTGCGGGCCCCTAGTAATATAACAAATAACAGACTGTTAGGTGTATATATTGTATTTTAATATGAAAATAAATTCGGAATTTTATAGCTGATCAATAGTAACTACCCCCTCCCCCCCGATTCATATAACTTAACAAAATAGTTCGTGCTATCACATGTTAATTTATAGTTTTATCTTACAAGAATTTTACAAGGGGGACACTATACTTCCACGTATGATTACGTCATCAATGGCACCGAGTACTTTGAAGCCTTAAAAACGCCCCTGATCTTATTTTGATTATTATTATTATACAGTCCATTTCAACTTACATCAATAAACATTTAGACTGATTTGAATAAGTACACTAATTGACAGAAAAGTTTGGTAAACTAGACCTAATAACCTTTCATAACTAAAATTGAGGAGAAAATAAATAGGTTGATTTATTGCCACAACCAACATATACTGCAAATTAATAAATGTGGAGTTAGATGAAAACTGACAGTGATCGGTAATGTACGAGATTTCATTATACAATAATGTCTAATTGCGAATGTTGCAGATGCCTCTTTGTTAGTATATAAGCCTGGTAGAGAAAATCCAGCGGGTTAAGCGAACAGTAGTTCGGCGAGTTCTGTGTAATTTATGATTCAGTTAGTTTCGAGCTAGTGAGCCGTAAAATGTGTGTTTTGCACTCGTAGAGAGCGAAGTTATCGAGGTGGTAAATCGCTGTGATTTATAGCGTGTATCATAAAAGTTGTTAAGTTTAAATTGACGAGAAACGTATTGACTGTGGAATTACTGTGTACTAAAAGTTTATATCGAGGAATAATAAATTGGTTTAATCAAGAAGGGACTTGTATCGCTGAAGTTCCTCAGAAAGAATTTCTACCGGAAATTAACAAAGAAGCAGATGGGTAACAATATAAATAGATCTAATCATACGACTGGTGTATTTTTAATCTTAACAAAGACAATGTCAAAGTTTGTAAAACATACGTGTGAAGTTGTTTTTTGAAAAGGGGGATGCCAACATGGTGATTGG
This sequence comes from Limulus polyphemus, assembly GCF_000517525.1. NCBI lineage: Eukaryota > Metazoa > Arthropoda > Merostomata > Xiphosura > Limulidae > Limulus > Limulus polyphemus. Next base: position 1,232 of record NW_013669902.1, read on the forward strand.
TGTTTCTCAAGATATTTTAAACAATTAGTATGTTCTGTGTATAATTGTTATAATATTGATTGTCAATGTAATAAATCCTGATAGAAATGTTTATGCAAGCAAAACCTTTGTTCTGTTATTGATTTAAAAAGTGTCGTAAAATAAACTTATCACTGCAGTTAGATAAATCAAAACTGGCCATTGTCAATTATTTGAAATCTTCGTCTAATGTATATCAACAATGTTTCGAAACATAAACTAATTAAAGTAATAATTAAATCTCACATATTTAAGTAGAAGCTATCTTTCATTTTGTTCTAACTCTACTGATACAGTCTGACCATTTGTTGTATGTCATGTAAATACATAAACAGTGTATTATAATTGAGTTTTATTTTAATAAAAGTTCTGTAAATATTAACTATATTGTAAACACATAGATAGCAACAATGTGTTATGATTATGGTGCCATACCTGGAAAATATGGTAGGTGGGGGGAGAACTTCCCAACCCAACTCCATAATCTTGTGTTGCGCTAAATGTGCCACATGTGGACGTACAATGTCGAGGAGAAGAACGCCTTTTCGATTGAAGAGTGAAGGACGTTTATGATGAAGGGCTTTATTTCAAACGTCACAGTTGCCAACTATAGATCTTTGCATTGACAGTTCGCTGTGGGTTGAAGAGTTCGAAATGAAGTATTCCTTTGATGTCTCACCAAATGCAAAGCATTACTTTCTGCGGATGGAGTCCAGGTTTTGGGGTCGGAAGTGGATTTTGTCTGGGACCGAGCTATTGTTT
>NW_013669902.1:2604-13275 GCF_000517525.1 Limulus polyphemus
GATTTTGTCTGGGGACCGAGCTATTGTTTTTGGCGTTTAATATTCGCATAGAGAATCCATTTTTCTATCACCGGTGACAATTCTGTCCAAAAATTGTTCACGCGCCAGAAGAGACGAAGCAACATTCACATGTTAGAAACGATGATCATCGGAGAGTTTGTGAGGCACCCACACACCTTCTTTATGGAGTTTTCCCTTATTCCTTAGATGTTTACGCATTGTTTCATGAGAGACATGCAATTTCAGGGCCATTTCATGAACATGTGTTGCCTTGGGTTATACTTAACAAGTCTTCAGAGCATGAATATCAATTCCAGCATGTCAGCCCTTGCCATCACAGTTTTTAAGGCTAAAGTAACATGAACAAAATATGCTGAACCATCGTTGACACTTACGAACGTTCAAAACATTTCGATAAACTTCTTTTTAGCTACAGAGGTGTTGTTTCCCTTCTTGTATTCAAACAGCATTACCTACCGAATGTGTGTCTCGTCGTGTATGAAAACTAATGTAATCCATACATGTTTCAGGATATTATGCTCTCAGATAAAATTTGTCTAAACTGAAAAGTGTACGATACCGATATTTCTTTACGCACTTAAATGATTACACCTTCAAGAAGTTAAGACTCTGTATCTAACTTTGTGTTTTATATTTAAATGACAAGTATATGAGTTCTAGATCGAAACTTAGTATACTGGACGTAACATCTTATTTGGATTGTAAACATACTGGATTTATAAAACGTGAAAGAAAAGTTATGTATTATTTTTTATCATCAGAAACTTGAAATAGAATTTCTAGGTTGTTTGTCCGTTTTATATAAACGATAGAAATACTTGTTGTTTTTGGTGTGTTCCCTGTCTATGTATGTCTAATAGATCTGTTTTATTTACATTATTCTCTAATGTTTGAGTATGTATGACACTTTACAAGTCTTGATTTGTATATTGAAGGTTAGTTGTTAACTGTAAGTAAAGTGCACGGCTGATTTATTTAGTTTTCAAATGTTTTGTATAATTTCAAAGAAAACTTTAATCACTTGTGTAAAGTGAATATTAATCTTATGTAGAGTTTATTATTAATTTTATATAATGATTATAGTAAGTGATCTGTTGTATGTATAATAATATATGACAAACACTGAATTGTATAATTCATGTTACCAAAACCTTTAATCACCTGGTCCTTGGACTAGCTAACCAGTTATTGCAAAATAGACCTGGCCATTCTAATCCTATGGTTTTTCTAATTTTCTTAAACAAGATGGTCAGTGGCCTTCAATATTGTTACGTCTCTGTTCGTTTGTTAATTTTCCGTAAAAATTATTTCCGAAGAAACTTTAGCGATACAAGTCCTTTCTTAAATAAAACTAGTTTATTCTTTCTCAATACAACTTTGCAATACACTTGATTTACACAGTCACGCTATAACTTAAACAAACGCTATAATTCACAACGAACGAACGATTCACGCGCTTGACTCAATTGTCGTCTCTATCTCTGTCTGCAACTCAATTCCATTGTCGCCGTCACTTCTTGGCGGTCTTATATACAAAAAACCGCATATCTAGTAAACACTCGAGCCTTCACGAAGGGACATGAATTTTCTAGAAGATCATGACGTGTTACTAGCGTCACGTGACTTCCGCTGTCTTAACAATATCAAACACTTCGGACTGTGACCATCCTCTCTTCTTAGGTTGTTTGAAGTGTAGACGATAATGACGTCAGTATTTCTATAGTAGGTTTCTGTATTCTATGTGTGTGTGACCACTTGGTGACCTTTGTAATTCTTGAAAGTCTGTATCCAGAATGAATGCGTGTGAAGTATAGTTAAACAGTAGCAAGGTTTGAAAATTCTAATCCGATGATTTTGCTAAACTTCTGTATTCCTTAACCAAGATGGTCAGTGTCCTTCAATGAGCCAGTCTTGGTAAACTGTATGTTGGTGATGTCAATATCTCCCAGGTGCTGTAGAAGAAAGCTTTACATGCTGTCACAATCCTTTCTTACGTGTGAAGTAATGTTAAACAGACATCAGTACGTTAGTGTTATGTAACTTATTATAAAAACAACGTGTGGAGACTTGTATGTGTGTTTCGTGATTGACAATGTGATAGTTCTGGTATTTTAAATAATAGTAATCACTAAGTCGTTCATTTATTATTTTAGCTGTAAGGCGATTGTTGGTTATAATATGAATAATTTGTGAAAGTAAAACAGTAAGTGTCTTATAGAACATTGAAAGAAGTTATGTATTCCATACTTTCACAAAATTTGTGTGTTTTTGGAGGTGATCAATGGTTATATAGAAAATATAATGATTTTAACGTAATTAAATCTAGTCGTTGATGACTTGTAGAAGTACTGTCACAGTATATTTCTTAAAATCCTACTGTAATGATGGTAATTAAATATATATGTGTGTGTGTGTGTGTGAGAAAGTCTGCCTTTGTAAAACATGAGATAAAGTAACGTGTAAATTTGATGACTTGTAGAAGTACTGTCACAGTATATTTCTTAAAATCCTACTGTAATAATGCAATTAAATATATATATATATGTGTGTGTGTGAGAAAGTCTGCCTTTGTAAAACATGAGATAAAGTAACGTGTAAATTATTTTGTCACAAATTAGCAAAAGTGTTATTACATAATAAATGTTTTATTGACGATTTAAATTGTCTTAATTATTGTCTGATATCCTCCTTTTAAGGACGATTTAAACCTATAGTCATGTATCGTATGGGTCATTGTGTCATCGCAACATATTCTCTATTTCGTAGATATTGTACAAATACATTCTATATAACTATGTTTCTGAAAACACTTGATTGAGAAAGATATAATCCTTATAGAACAGGAAATGTAATAATTTAGGACTGAAAATATTTAAACAATAAGTTTTAATTATTGTATCGTCCTTTTAAGGATGAATTAATTATAAATGTATTAGTGTTCAGCGTCCTTTTTCAGGGCTTGATTTAATTATAAATGTATTAATGAATTAGTACTGAAAATCTCTAAACAACAAGTTTTAATTATTGTATCGTCCTTTTTAGTACCAAGAATTATTTTTATGATATTTTAATTATAAATGAATTGATAAGTTAATTATGAATGTTTTAATTGATTAGTGTTAAGCATCCTTTTAGGGGACGATTTAATTAGTTAACTGTCGAATTGATGATTAATTATATTCATGTTGAGACTCGTATTGTATGAGTCATGACTGCCTAGAAACACGTTTTCTACTTTGTGGTACTATTACGTAATTGTCCTTTATGGCTGCCTGTGTGGTATCGAACTATAATTTCAGCCATCCATAAGTAAGTTTGCGCCCTCTGGTGACACTTTGCTGAACTATGGCTTCATGGCCGCATGTCATGACTCACTAACATTTGGAACTATGACATTTTCATCTTTGATGACATCACCCCCTCTCCCTTCCCCTGAAGCAGCCAATCAGCGTAATTATTTTGCCAATTTCTCACCTGTGAGTGAGAAAACAAATAGAAAAACTGAATTTTTTATTGTTTAACTTTTTCTGTTCGACATGCCAAAAATATTGAACTAGTGGTTCTTCGTAGTTGGTTCAACAAATAATTATTATATACCCGTGTCAAAGAATAATAGAATCAAATACAAGTTTGGGATAAGTTATGAAGTTATGTAAAAGGTAGCCTATGTACGAGAACCAAGAAAGTAACCTGAAGCGCATAAACATGAAAATAAACTGCATTTAACAATTAACAGAACAGCCTAAAATAAAAACAACACATTTTAATCAAACAACCTGCTGTAAGTAGTGAAGAAAACCACACACAGTATAAAAATCAAAAACGTTACCTGCAATAAGGAAGTAAGAAAACAAGTTGAGAAAAAATTACCGTAAACAAGTAACTAAATAACTGACAGTCAGTAACCATCACAATAACATTTATCAATAACTAATCAACAAAATAACCTACAGTAAAAAAATCTAACGAAAGTATGACTCAATTAATGTTTGTTTCTCTGTAACGTTGTTGAATACGTATATTTTCAAAATCTGGCCTATTCATGAAAGGTTAAAGTAATTATACCTAACATCCATGGATTTGTTTTATTAGTTTCCTGTGTTATAGATCATTTTAACTTAGTTTTTTTTTCTTTTAAATAACAACATGGGTTAGATATTACATTTGTGAATTTGAAAAAAAAAACAACGACAAAAATTCCTAAGTGTCATTTACAGTTTATTTTCTCAATCACACTAAAAATTAAACACTAGTTAATTCTTCTATTTTCAAACGATTATTTTTCTGGGGGGACTCTAAAATATGGCTCAATTAATGTTTGTTTCTCTGTTTGCTTTTAATATTGTTGAATACGTATTGTTACGTCTCTGGTCGTTTGTTAATTTCCTGTGAAATTTCTTTCCGAAGAACTTAAGCGATACAAGTCCTTTCTTAAATAAAACTAGTTTATTCTTTCTCAATACAACTTTACAATACACAGAATTTCCACGGTCACTTTAACTTCAACACACGTTATAATTCACAACGATTCACGCACTTTACTTACGGTAACTACCGCTCATTTGACTCAATTATCTCTATCTTCAATCTCCCTATCTGCAATTAATCTCTCCGCTTTATTTTCCGATCTTATATACTAAAATAGAGGGCGCCTAGAAAACAGTCGGGCCTTCATGATCCTTCTAGAAACTCATCGCGTGTTACTAGCGTCACGTGACTTCCGCTGTTGTAACAATATATTTTCAAAATCTGGCCTATTCATGAAAGGTTCAAGTAATTATACCTAACCTCCATGTTTTTCTTATTAGTTTCCTGTGTTATAGATTATTTTAACTTAGTATTTTTTAAATAACAACATGGGTTAGATATCACATTTGCGAATTTGAAAAAAAAATCAACAATAAAAATTCCTAAGTGTCATTTACAGTTTATTTTCGCAATCACACTAAAAATTAAACACCAGAAAGTAAACTATGCTGAGTTCGTAACGATACTTTCATAATTATCATTAAGTACCGTAGTACTTCATAGTAAGGTCTGTGATGGAATAAAATGGCGGCTATAAAAATCGCCCGTTAAAAACCATCTTTAATATGTCTGAATATTAACAATGACGCTATATACGTGTTTATGAAGTGAATCAAAATTTTACTGTTTCAACGAATTTTGATCTAAGTAAATAAGTTACTTTTCCAAACAAGCGCACAGAAAAATGACGTACATTATCACTCTAATTCTTTCACAGAACTCTTCCGTCTGGGGTCCCAATGATTCCTTTCTTGTATTCAAAAGGATACTAGTACATATATATAAAACGGACGATGCGCTGATTTGGGTCTATAATTTTATTTGGGGGTGGGTTGGTAGAGGTCTTGATGAGTAATAAAATCGAATTGGGTATACTCGCGCCTCACGCTTTGTATTGCTGGCGCAGAAAAATGTAGCTAATAAAAAGGAAACAAACAATTATAATAAAATATGTTTAAATTTTACAAAGACAAGTAAGGATCGATATATATGTTACCTAGCCATCTGTAGAAAGTTTTGTTGAAACAAGAAATTCAAAACTACAAAACTAGGTTACTTAAATTTGATATATATATATATATCCCTACTTTGACTCAGACTAACAAAAGTACAGTGACTTGCCAAAGCAGAGGTAAAAATGTAAATAACTCAGTTTTTTATAGTTTGACTTTTTCTTTCAACACTTTTTGTGGCATTAAAACTTTCTTTATTACTATAGCTAACTAGATTATATACGTATGTATGTATGTATATATATGTGTGTGTGTGTGTGTATATCCTCAGTTGACTTTATAAAATTTTCTATGATACTTATTTCAATTTAAGCCTTAAAGTGATAGTTATATGTCAAATGTTGTAAACAATAAGATAAAAATCATTGTACAATAAACACTAAAGGGGAGAAATTAAACCGACAATTAGCTAATAATAGACATAAACTAGAGGAAAAACTTCCACATGCCATAATGTCCTTGTTTAATTCCGTTAAATAAATAAAACACTGTTATCATAAATGTTAATTATTGAACTCTGGTGTATAAATACAAGTTATAATGTGGTAGTGCCATCTGCTGGTAATTTCTAGCATCTTTAATTTATTATATTGCTTTTAAACGTAGAGATGACATTTAATATCAATTCACTTGTTTTGAGTAAACATTTATATGTTCCATCATTTCAAAAATTGTTTGAGGTTATTTGATTATTTCATACACAACGCTTTTGATGACAGTGATTACTTAAACTCAGCACGTTAAACTTAACCCTTTAGAGTTCAAGTAAGAAATAGATCTCGTACTCAAAACGTTTAAAAAATTATGCACCTTTTTGTTAATTTTCTAATTTCAAACATCTAGTAATGGTAATACATTCATTAGTATGTATATATATATATATGTATGTGTGTTTCAAAATATCGTCGTTATCATATTTTTTTATAATATTGAAGCTTTTTCATTTCAGTTCCGGGTAGATTTTGTTACTTGGTGAAAATTTATATTTATTTTCACAGAAGCCTGTAGAAGACTTTATTTATTTGTTTTTACAGAAGTCTGTAGAATACTTTATTTATTTGTTTTTACAGAAGCCTGTAGAAAACTATATTTATTTATTTTCACAGAAGCCTGTAGAGGAGTTTATTTATTTGTTTTTACAGAAGCCTGTAGAAGACTTTATTTATTTGTTTTCATAGAAGCCTGTATTTTCACAGAAACCAGTAGAAGACTTTATTTATTTATTTTCACAGAAGCCTGTAAAGTCTATATTTATTCGATGTTTACATAACTATATTTGTTTAGCGCAAAGCTACTCGAGGGTTATTTGCACTAGTCGTCCCTAATTTTCGGACTACTTTTCACCAAGAAATAGTGGGATTTGCCCCCATTGCTGAAACACCAACGAGATTCGAACGCGCGATCCTCAAATATCGAGTCGTTTGTTCTAACCACCAGGTCAACCCAGCCTACAGACATACTTGTAGGAGTCTATATTTCTTCGTTTTTTTTCCACTAAAAACTGTATATATATATATATCTACGTATATTCGTTCTTCCAGAAATCTATAGAAGTCTAAATTTATTTGTTTTTACATAAGCTTATAAAAGTCTATACTTATTCGTTTCACAAGAGCATGTAGAAGCAAACATTTTAACATTTGATTTTAGAGCTTTTCAGAAATGTTACACATCTTTTTCAAAACTCATCCTGTATCTAACATAGGTACCAAAATTAATTAAATCTTTACACCAAACGTAAAGATGTCGAGTAAATTTCGTTTTGCATTCAGTCGAGTCTACGTTACTTTTAGAGCTGTTTGCAAACAATTATTAAGAATATTACTAGACTCAACATATCAACTGTATGTTTACAAACTTCCGAAACAAAAACACGAGTAGGGTTAGTTAATTAAAACTAGAAAAGAGGCCTAGTGTGTCTGACTAACTGTTGCTGAGAATGGTTAAAAAAAAACGCAATCTTGTTTTTATCTGACGCTGTGTTTAAACTCTAGTATTAAAATATTGTTATCAGTGGAATGTCTCGTGCTTCACGTATTTTATGACGTAACATAAGTGGCATCTAATCGTTAACTTTTTTGTCAGGCAACAAAGCCGACTGTTTAAAAACTCGCGTGTATAGAAAGAAACGTGTATTACTTCTCATTAATATTTCCCCAAATTGTGAAATGTATGTACACCATATGCTCAGGAAAACATTAATGAAAACCAGTTTTTAAACATGATTAAGGTTGACAGAGATCTCTTATCTACACCACATATCCACATGTATCTCTAAGCTTGGACAAATAGACATTTTGCTGCCTACCCAAGAAAAGGAAAACAAGTGATAACAATAGTGTCGAGCCCTGCTGATCAGTAACAGATAGAGCGATAAGAACTTATTAAACTGATATAATCAGATGATAAAGGTTGAACTCTGATAATAACTAAAAAACTTTATATATATACACAGACATAGTTCTTCTTACAAGTCACTGAATTATAAACTCGTCACAATCCCTAAAGACTAACATATCTAAATTTGGATATTTTTGGGTCGTGTCTAGTCGGTGTTTTGATCGTGTGTTCGCGACCTGAAAAGGTCAGGTGCTATCTAGACCTCTTCCTCCAATATTTTTGGGGGTCACATCTGAATTGTTTGATTAATTTTGTTTGGGCTATCTGTGCTCTGCCCACCACAGGTATCGAAACCCATATTCCAGCGTTGTAAGTCCGCAGACGTATCGCTGTGCCACTGGGGGGCAAGCCATTCGAAGGCTATCTGCGCTACCTGTAACTATTTAGAAGTGATAGACCAGAGGGAAGGTAACTAGTCAACAACACCCACCGCCAACTTTTGAGCAACTCTTTACCAACGAATAATGTAATTGACCGTAACGTTGTAATATCCCCGCGGCTGAAAGGGCTAACATATTCGGTGAGGAGGATTTGAACCCACGACCCACAGATTGCAATTCGGATGCCCTAAACACCAGGACATGCCAGACCGTCAAATCTGGAATTTTATGTTGAATTTATAGTCCGTCATTTTTGTAATTCTAGCTTTGTTGTTCTTATGCTTGTTTTATCTATCAAGATATTTACGTGTTTAATAAACATTCCAAAGTGTACTTATTAAAACTTTGGTCTATTCCCATTTTATTTGTTTTCACAGAATTCGAAATTCTAAAGTAGCTGAACGATAACTCTTTTTACCGCGTTTCCTTTGTAGGTTTTATTTGTTCATTACGATTCTAATTATAGTTTTTTTTTTGTCCTAACGAAATTTATTGCTTTACCAGCTTCGGTGTTTAGCACTGCAACAAGAATTTTGTTAGGTTCTGAAACTAATGTTCACATCTTTGAAACAAGAGGGAATCCTCAATAGCTGCGGCGCTTGAAATCCTTTAAGGCAGGATTAGAGTACATTAATCTATGGGACCTTTTTTTTTCCCCCTTTTTTATTAGCTATATTTTTAAGTGCCATCAATACCAAGCGTGGGGCGCGCATATATCCGAATCGATTTTATTACTCATCAGGCTCTCTACCAGCCTACCCCAAAATAAAATTATAGGCCCAAATCAGCGCATCGTCCGTTATATATATATATATATGCTAGTATCCTTTTGAATACAAGAAAGGAATAATTGGGAACCCAGACGGAAGAGTTCTGTGAAATAATTAGAGTGATAATGTTTGTCATTTTTTCTATGTGCTTGTTTGGAAAATGACAGAGAATCAGAGTGTCACGAGTTCTCCAGCCCAAAACGGCCTGGGTCTAATCAGTGTGTCACAAGTTCTCCAGCCCACAACGGCCTGGGTCTAATCAGTGTGTCATAGGTTCTCCAGTCCACAACGGCCTTGGTCTAATCAGTGTGTCACAAGTTCTCCAGCCCAAACGGCCTGGGTCTAATCAGTGTGTCATAGGTTCTCCAGTCCACAACGGCCTTGGTCTAATCAGTGTGTCACAAGTTCTGCAGCCCACAACAGCCTGGGGCTAATCAATGTGTCACGGGTTCTCCAGTCCACAACGTCCTGGGTCTAATCAGTATGTTACGGGTTCTACAGCACACAGCATCCTGAATTTGATCACTTTGTCATAGATTCTCCAGCCCACAACGGACTGGGTCTAGCCAAACTTACACCATCAACAGCTAGATACGTGTTTGTACAGTAAGAAATGTTCGCAACAAAGTAATAGCGAATTATAATACCCTACACTACAACCTTGCTGATAAACCCTGTTAAAAAAAAAAATGAAATTGTTGGAAATAAAATAGTTGACTAGATTTGAGAATTGTGGGATAAAAAAGCACCAGCTTACTTCCATAGAAACATGCTTGTTACTGCGAGCTATTTTTATTGTTTCATATTTGTCCTTATTGTTTTACATTTGTCCTTATTGTTTTACATTTGTCCTTATTGTTTTACATTTGTCTATATTGTTTTACATTTGTCTTTATTGTTTGACATTTGTCTATATTGTTTTACATTTGTATATATTGTTTTACATTTGTCTATATTGTTTACATTTGTCTATATTGTTTTGCATTTGTATATATTGTTTTACATTTGTCTATATTGTTTGACATTTGTCTATATTGTTTGACATTTGTCTTTATTGCAAACAATATAGACAAATGTCAAACAATAAAGACAAATGTAAAACAATAAAGACAAATGTCAAAAAACAATAAAGACAAATGTGACATTTGTCTTTATTGTTTTACATTTGTCTTTATTGTTTGACATTTGTATATATTGTTTTACATTTTTCTTTATTGTTTGACATTTGTCTATCTCTTTAAAGCCTCTAGAAAGATGGTTTTACTTACTTGGGCAGCCCATGTCATTACTAGTGATCACAACAACTCCATATTTAAACTGACAGTGATTACTAAAAAATAATGATCACAACAACTCCATATTTAAACTGACAGTGGTTACTAAAAAATAATGATCACAACAACTCCATATTTAAACTGACAGTGGTTACTAAGAAATAATGATCACAACAACTCTATATTTAAACTTACAATGGTTACCAAGAAATAGTAATCACAACAACTCCATATTTAAACTTACAATGGTTACCAAGAAATAGTAATCACAACAACTTCATATTTA
>NW_013669902.1:13692-15729 GCF_000517525.1 Limulus polyphemus
AAACTGACAGTGGTTACTAAGAAATAATGATCACAACAACTCTATATTTAAACTTACAATGGTTACCAAGAAATAGTAATCACAACAACTCCATATTTAAACTTACAATGGTTACCAAGAAATAGTAATCACAACAACTTCATATTTAAACTTACAGTGGTTACTAAGAAATAATGATCACAACAACTCCATATTTAAACTGACAATGGTTACTAAGAAATAATAATCACGGCAACTCCATATTTAAACTCACAGTGGTTACTAAGAAATAATGATCACAACAACTCTATATTTAAACTTACAATGGTTACTAGAAATAATGATCACAACAACTCCATATTTAAACTTACAATGGTTACCAAGAAATAGTAATCACAACAACTTCATATTTAAACTCACAGTGGTTACTAAGAAATAATGATCACAACAACTCCATATTTAAACTTACAATGGTTACTAGAAATAATGATCACAACAACTCCATATTTAAACTTACAGTGGTTACTAAGAAATAATAATCACGGCAACTCCATATTTAAACTTACAGTGGTTAATAAAAATAATGATCACAACAACTCCATATTTAAACTTACAATGGTTACTAAAAAATAATGATCACAACAACTCCATATTTAAACTGACAGTGGTTACTAAGAAATAATGATCACAACAACTCCACATTTAAATCTATCACTGGTTAAAAATAATTAATGATCACAACAACTCCACATTTAAACGGACAGTGGTTACTAAGAAATAATGATTACAGTAACTCCAAATTCGAAACAACCGCGGTTACGTGTTTCCCATTCACTGGTATTGTAACTATATAGATATTATGTCTACCAATGGGTTGAAGACTGTGGAGCTTCATATCTATATAAAATTTCAGTCCTAACCTTTTAATCTTTTTCTTTTTTTCTGTACTTTCATTACCTGTTGTTAAAATTCCGTGCATATTAAAGAAACATACAACTTGGTTATCTGACTTGTTTGCTCTATCAAATCTGTAAATCAAATACAGAATTGGTGATAAGAAACAGTCGTTAAAAGCCATATCATGCTCTCGTTTTTAAACAAAATATCCAACAATCAAACAAATTAAGGTTTATTCCCAAAAATAACCATGAACTCATTTAATTTCTGACTTATTTTTACTGTTTGCATTTTTCAAGTAAAAATACGTAGCATCTCGCCTTCAACATAATACATTGTACTGGTTTTTACCACTGTTCTAATATACTGTATATTAATTCAGGTTATGTATGAATGTATTAATTCGTTTGGCCTCCGCGAAGTTCTCCCACAGTTTTGGATCTAGCAAGACCTGCCTTGACAAATGACTCGGGGATCTGTCCTTATCTTTGTGGCGTAGGCTCGTCTTATCAAGGGGGTTGAGATGTGCATGGTACCTCACAAAGGCATGATGAGCGCCTAGAGATATCGTATTTTTCGGAATATAAGACGCGCCCTTATATTGAACACAAAAAGCTACAAAAATCTTTCAAATGCGACTTTTAGAACAATATATACTAATTTTTAAAGTATCAAATTGAATTTTTGTTCAATCCACTTTAAAAATTAGTATATATTGTTCTAAACACAAAAGAGCTCAAAATATCAAAATAAGAAAATACCGTAAATCAAAAAAAGGTTTACTGTTATTTAGTTTGGTTCAAAACCTCCAAAATCTTCATTGCTTTCACTGTAATTTATATTTTTATTATTTAGGGAGCATTATAAATAGTTATGTTTTTAAAATGAAAAAAACTACTCTTGTTATAAATAACACATTAATTGAACTAAACTATGCATGCCTATTTAAATATATTTACACATGGCTTGTGTATATTGTATATATACATATATATTATTCATACCTTCGGTGTATAGGACGCAAGCAGATTTTGACATCAAATTTTGGGGTAAACAATTGCGTCTTATACACCGAAAATTGCGGTACTAAAATCATGGTATACTCTATGGTGACTTAGGAGGAAGAGGTGGCGGCTAAAGTAGTGCTTTCTGTTACCCGCT
>NW_013669902.1:16677-19225 GCF_000517525.1 Limulus polyphemus
TGTTTTCGTGGTCCCCCTCGAGATCCCGTGGTGCCATCGTTGAGAGTGTGTTCCTACCCAACTCACAAGTTAGTGGGACCAAACATGGCACAGTTATTCAGGTCCCATAGGCGGGTGTGTTACCTGGATTTTGGGGGGAGACCCTCTTGAAGTAGATATGGGAGTAATTGGAGATAACGAAAGAGCTTGATCGGTATATTGGGGCACCTGTGAATCATGAGGGAGCCTTTGACCCCCATTGACTGCTCCAAGTGTCCAAAATCTTTTGAAGTGTCCAGTGGCCTTCGAACATCATAATAGTTTATTTGACTATGACAGTATATGCATATAGTTGGTTTAACAACATGAGATGATAATGTTTAAATAAATCGGTATAGAGAAGATTTTGTGAAGAAACACTTAAAGTTTCGTTACAATCCTCTGAATGAGGTGGTTATGCAGGTTTCACACTTCAATTCGTTATATCTCACAAACAGTATGACAAATGAATGTGAAATTGTACAGGAATGTTCAAGGTATCGTCGGATGTAAATACCACAGTTGTCACATACTGCCACCAGGGGCATCCCTATGGTTTTTGTCGCATGTTTTCATGAGTACAAATGGACTTGTAGATCGTAATGTAGCTCATTCAACCAACATGAAACTGAGACATGTGCAGAGAGAGAACTAGTGAAATGTTACAGTGATACAATACCGAGACAATTCTAATAGAATACCACAGAGTTCATAACATCCGGAAGGGGACATTTTGTTCCAGAATTGATGTGCGCAACTTCTTAAAGCAGTTTGAAGAAACGAATTGCGCTTGTGATAAGCCACGTACAGGCAGACCATAAACACAAACGTAAGCAATCGTTGAGGTCAGCCATAATAACGCAGCAGAACAAGCTAGTGCAAGTGCACATAGGTGAAGTACTGCACGTTATGTCGCCCGGTGTCTGGATTGGCCAGTTTCAACTGTTAAGAAGACTCTTTGGTCAACTTTACGAATGTTTGCCTACAAGTTGCATCGTGTTAAAGCACTGAATTAGATGAATTTACACGACTGGATGTCGATCTCCAATCAATGGCCTATCAATACCTTCTAGACTGATGAGACACATATAGTTATTTGGTCGGAAACTAATTCGCACGCAGCGGTTCCTAAAATACATTATAGATTCAAGGGGAACACATTTTGAATCGCTGCTGTGATTGACCAGGCATTAATCATAGTGGCCCCCTAGTGGCAATATGTGACAACTGAGGTATTTGTATCCGCATTATACCTTTAACATCCTTGTGTAATCCGCCTTTTGTTGCATACCGCTTAGGGGATATAACTCGCTAAAGCTCAAAACATTCATTTTAATCACACTGTATTTTTATAATCAAAGTTTCAGTTTATAACTTAGAATATTATAAAAATATTTTAAAACTCCAATGTCTATCCCTCTTAAAACTCAAAAATAAAGTACAAGTTAAAACCGGCTTTTGAAAAGGATATTGATATCCTATTGTTTGACAGTTTCTTTTTTACCATACAGTATATTTATCTACTAAGCCATTCAACATTAATCACTAATTCAAGGTATCAGTCAGTTCAAACATGAACTGCTGAGATACGGTCGAGATAAAATGTGTTTTGTTTTTTATTAGTAATGGCCAATCAGATTGTGATTACAGTCTTAACTGCGAATCAGCGTTCGGTATAGAAGTGGATATCCGGGTCCATACGGCAGGTGATGAGTGATGTAAATGAAATATTCTCAGATTCGATGAGTTCATGCCAGAATTTCGAGCTGCCTTATCTCTGCTTAGCTCCTCCAATGGAAATATTTGAAATCTGTAAAGGGATATCTAGTCAAATCTAAAGGTACAAAAGTTGGAGTGAAAGGTAATATAATATAATATAAGAGATATGATTTATACCGAGAATTACAACCATTACCGATTTTTTTCTGACTCAGGTTTGATAGGAGTGAGCTAGAATCTATATAAATATAACAATTAGCATCAGTTTATTGATTGGCTCAGGCACTCATTACAGTCTATTAGTTGTTTGATACGATATTAAAGGCTAATTCGAGGTTTATAAGGTAAGATTACTTGTTAATGTGACATGTTATTTTTGAACTTGGAGAAAATGCACGTCTAGTCTGGAAATTTAACTTCTCCGCTCCATTAACTTTCGCTATAATAGGCTTTGTCTGAATACTTCTTATAACAGGCTATAAGGCTTATTATAACCCTTACAACAGGCTAAGCTTTGTCTGAAGACTTCTTGTAGTGTTAATAACAGGTTATCAGATTTGTTATAATCCTAACAACAGGCTAAGCTTTGACTAAAGACTTAGTGTGACATTAATAACAAGCTAAGCTTTGACTGGAGGCTTATTGTAATATTAATAACAAGCCAAGCTTTGTATGAAGGCTGATTCTGGCATTAACATATCAAATAATTGACTCTCAGCCTTGAATATTAACCATATAAAAGCAAGTTTAATAAGTGGACTGACACGTATAACAACAATATAATTTAACTACAATCTAAACACCTAAGTTT
>NW_013669902.1:20239-30301 GCF_000517525.1 Limulus polyphemus
AAAGGAGCAAATACTGAGTCGTTATCATTCAATTTTTGCCTTTTATTTTTCTACAATTTTTTTTTTTTGTCTAGCTTTGAGGTCTTACTACAGCAACATAAGAAGAAAATGAAACCAAAACTATTAGACGCGACTGTTTTCGAATAATTGTTCTGAATGATATTTTCACAAAATAGATATATAGATAGGTGTGTTTGCAGAGCTCTCCCTCTGTACGAAGGTTGTTGGGATATTACTCTGGTTTTAAACTTTCATCACAAAACTTCTATAGTCGATTATGTCATCCATAAAAAAAATATATAAATTGTTTTTTTTTTCTTACTCTGAAAAATATTCTACTTTACCATAGAAGTTACTTGAAATCAGCGAAAACTTTGTCGTTTTTATATTATTATTTCTCGTTTTGACTAGATACAAAGGTCCGTAATGTTTACCTTTCATGGCATGACACGAAACTATTTTATCCTGTTCTTATCTTGAAATAGCAGTAGTGATTAAACACTCGATATAACTCAGTGACTGTGGAGAAGTCATGGTGGAACGTGAAAACGTGTTGAAGTTCTCGTATAAGATAGATAGAATTATAAATCTGTATTACGTTTATTTTAATATGCTCTGAAATAATTTACATATGATATTAAGTAAAGAAAACGAAAACATCTCTGTCTAAAAAAAAATCTAACTAATAAATAATATTTACTAAATTCTTAAGGGTTTTAACGCTATAATTCAAGTTTAAACCTCACGGCAGACACAGCGCGCAGATAGCCCTCGCCATTGTACAACTTTGCACCACAGATAGCCCTCGCCATTGTACAACTTTGTACCACAAATAGTTGTCGCCATTGTACAACTTTGTACCACAGATAGTTGTCGCCATTGTACAACTTTGTACCACAGATAGTTGTCGCCATTGTACAGCTTTGTACCACAGATAGTTGTCGCCATTGTACAGATTTTTACCACAGATAGTTGTCGCCATTGTACAACTTTGTACCACAGATAGTTGTCGCCATTGTACAACTTTGTACCACAGATAGTTGTCGCCATTGTACAACTTTGCACCACAGATAGCCCTCGCCATTGTACAACTTTGTACCACAGATAGTTGTCGCCATTGTACAACTTTGTACCACAGATAGTTGTCGCCATTGTACAGCTTTGCACTACAGATAGTTGTCGCCATTGTACAGCTTTGTACCACAGATAGTTGTCGCCATTGTACAGCTTTGTACCACAGATAGTTGTCGCCATTGTACAACTTTGTACCACAGATAGTTGTTGCCATTGTACAGCTTTGCACCGCAGATAGCCCTCGCCATTCTACAGCTTTGCACCGCAGATAGCCCTCGCCATTCTACAGCTTTGTACCGCAGATAGCCCTCACCATTCTACAGCTTTGTACTAAAACAAAAACACAGTACAGTATTGAATAACCTTTTCTCCATATAAAAAAAAACGTTTTTCGAAATGTACATTTTGTGTCAAATTCTCGTATGTTTTCTCTTGCCTTCGGTTCTTTACTATCGTCAAAGGCTTACAATATACGTCTTCTATGTCAATACAAAAGTGCTGTGTTTATGTTTAGATGACAGCAAGAGAAGAAATAAATTAACATCCAGGTGAAATATCTTAGCTCCTAATTTTATTGTCACTTAATTACTAGTGCTACTAAAAACATGCAACGTTGATTTTATTCAACTCAAAACACCTAATATTGGTTTTATTCAACACTACTCATACAACTTTGACTCCCACCAACTCATAGGATGAAATACTGTCATTATTCAACTCAAAACACGTCATGAAACATTGATTTTATTCAACACTACACATACAGAACTTGTTTTAATCAACTTAAACAGGAAACAATACTTTATCAACTCAAAACATGAAATACATATTTCAACTAAATCAAACATCTAATGTTGATCATATCCTACTTGAAAATTGGAGCACTGATTTCATTTAGAAAAAACATGCAACGTTTATTTTGTTCAGAAAGATTTAGCTAACAAAACCCTATTGCTTATCATTACACATATATTGAAAATAATATGCACCTTTTCATTTTAACTTTATTTTTATTTTCTTATAATTGATATTCACATTTTGTCTGTATTTACTCATAGACTTAGAAATCATTTTATGAATGTGATTATTCTTTAACTGTTTTTAAAATATTTCTAATAATATTTAAGACTACATACTTTAAGCTCTTACTGAGGATAGTTATGTTATATTAAAAGGATTTTGAGTATGCAAATCAGTAAATCATAGTCGATACAAAGTCTCGATGGAATGGCGTGACGTTTTCGAGAATAGTATGTAACAGCCTTTTTCGACACAAAATAGTTATACACTTAGATCATAAAAATGTGTTCAAATCGGGGATTTATAATTTCGAACATAGGAATGTCTTTTTACTTAATGGTATTGGCAAACAAATAAATATGGATCATCTTGGAGACCCAGGACTTTCCAGAAAGAGATCTGCAACCGATTATATCATAGCCATGGGAAGCAAAGTGTTGTTCACGTGTTCCAAGTAACAGTATGCAACATAATCAAAGAAGATCTCCATCTGGAAAAGCGATAAAAGATGCTTCCACGAATTATTTGTTCAATGGTCGTATTCCTTAAAAAGCTGGAGAATGAAACTGGTTTTCATGCTATTCCATATAAAGGCATATCTGTCTGGTCGATGTACGCAGCGTCTATGGATTTCTGTGCTATCAGAATGTTGAAATGGTGCTGGGAAACTATCATCCTTGTACACTAGATGGATTATGGAAAGCTCTCAAGCAAGAGTGGTGTGCTTTCGACGTGATAGCATAGAGCCCAACTAGCGTGGCGACATGGACTATAACAACATGATGAGGTTCCAAAATCGTTTTAATAAAACGTACTCAAACTTTTGTGCAAGTGTTGTTGCCATGAACCATTTATAATTTCTAACTGCTTTTACGTAAATTTATTTATATTAAGGCGGGAGCTACCAATCATAGCCTAGTGTTAGCGTGCCCGCACTGTGAATACGAGGATTCCTAATTAGTGTCTCGTTGTCACACAAACGCATTTAGAACTTTGTGGCTGTGGTTTCGGTATGAATGAATCCCACTATTCGGTTATGGTATTCCAAGAATTGGCGGTATATGTTTTTAACTAATTTCCTTCTCTATAGTAGCTTAATTCAAAATTACGGACAGATTTTGGGGACACAGTCATTTGAGTAGCTTTGCTCGTACTCAGAAACAAGCACAATAATGTTAGAATATATAGAGACAAGTTTCAACTCTAAGTAGATTCAGTGCCATGTAGAAATAATCATTTCCTATTGATATGAAAAGTATATAAAGTATTTTCGTCTCCAGGATACAGGTTTATCAAGCTATAACGCATGCGCAGTAATAACCCCAGTAAAGGTGTTATCGATTAGATGTTACGTACCAAACTTTCTCAACCAAATGATTTTGATTCAGCAACCATTGTTTACTGTAACATTTGACATAAAATTGTAAGTTAGCTCAGACCGAGCTGCCACTTGTGGTTGTAATTGTAAGTCGACTTATATCAAGTAGTAGCAGTTAAGAAGGAAAACACGAATCAAAGAAGAAGGAAATGGAACTATACGAAAATTACAACCAGTAAGTTCAGTTTCCTGTTCTTGTTCCCTTTGATACGGTATTAAAAAGATTGCTGTTTCGATGGAAAATGTTAGTTTATCACTCAAGTGCGTGCGTTTTTGTATATGTGTATTATATATATACGTGCGAAGAAAGAGATCAAATTTACGATAAATTTTCAAATTGTGCAAGTTTAGTAACACTTTAATCATGACGTAGCTTCTGATACATAATTATCATTTCGTGTACTAGCTGTCTGTGTAATGTAGATTATTCAGGTGCTAAACGTGTTTCATATTTCATGTGATTTTTAATACGGTCAAACTATAGTTGGTGCTAACTTTTGCTTAATGAAGAACGTCTGTATGTTTCCTCTGCTGTTTTAATATAGTTTGTTAAAGTAGCGTCTAAGAAAGCTTAAACCTTTGTAACATACATCAAACTTTATCTTATTTAGTTCGACGTAAAAAAATGTAAATTGTTTGTTTGTTTTGAATTTCGCGCAAAGCTACACGATGGCTATCTGCGCTAGCCGTTCCGAATTTAGCAGTGTAAGACTAGAGGGAAGGCAGCTAACCATCACTGCAGATTGCGAGTCGAGCGCCCTCTAGCCACCTGGCCAGGACGGGCCGAAAGTGTAAATACAGTTTGAGCTGGAAAAATACTGGAGTAATGTATTGTGTATGTTGTGGAATTTCGGACAATGTTCACGTCCTCCTCTGTAAATATACGTAAAAGTGCTTAATCAACCTCCCAATTACCAATATGTTAATGAACATACCGCTCGTTACCGGTAGGGTCCACGTGTTACGTCATAAGGAGTAACCGTGTGTTTTTCTACGTAATACATCACTCGTTGTAATGTGCTGGCAAATACCATGGACTGAACCGACTCGTTTTCTATGTAAAATACATGGAGAACATCAGTAGTAATTAGTGTAATACATTGCAATATTTTTGGTGTTTGTGTTGGTAATTATGTGTGTGTGTGTTATTAGTGGTCCTGTAACGAACAAAATCGTGGACCCAAAATCAATTTAGTGCATAGATAGTTTATAAAAATGTGTTTAAAAAGCCGGTAGAGATATATGTCACTATCTGTAATTCTAGGGTTAATAGACATTGTTTAGAAGTGATAGACTAGAGGGAAGGCAGCTAGTCAACACCACTCACCGCCAACTCTTGGGCTACTCCTTACCAACGAATAGAGGGATTGACCATCACATTACAACGCCCCAACATCTGTAAGAGCGAGCATGATTGGTGACAGGATTCAAACTCGTGACCCGAAGATCGCGAAGCGAGCGCCCCCTAACCACCAGGCCAAGCTAGGCCCTTTCTGAAATTATTCCTCCAATAATGTCGTGTTCGAGATTCTACCGGGTGCCCAGTTGACATTGTAACGCATTTCTTCTACACTGAAATAAATCTTGTACACTAGAGAGATGACAGAAATTACTACTTCTCGAAGGTTTGACCAGCGAAACTACAACCAATCACTACGTTTCAATATAAATGCATTGTTGGTCGGGGATAGAAAGCTCTGTATTTTAAGGCTGGTTTCTATAGCGTCTCATGTATCTGTCTTAATTTAAAGCTGGTTTCAGTAGCGTCTGATATATCAGTGTTAATTTAAAGCTTTTTTCAGTAGCGTCTGATGTATCAGTCCTAATATCGACAGTAAGCCACACCTTTGTTAATGGCTCAGTATTGACTAAAGCGCCATCTAGTTGCTTCTTTAAAAATCAGTAAACTGGTTTACTTATTACTGGTGAAGAAGCGAGGATAAGCTGCATCATTACATACAAGATTGAGCAGAAAGATGTCCTTCACATAGAACCATAGAATGTTCACATTTGCCCTCCTTACATTTCACGAAAAAATTGCACGTATCATGATGTAAACTTAACATCGTAATTAAACTAAACATTTTTAGTAATTATGCTTAAAACTGTAAAAGCTGATATCCTATATATATGTTTGCCCCCTCTCCCCTGAAAATATTTCTGTGGGCACCCATGCATAGAACTGCAATAAAGATTAGAAAATGATCCCAGATTGGCAGTAAAATTTCACAACACTTGTATCACAATTCATACATCACAGTCACGCACTCAAAGAGAATTGAAATGTGCTGCCACAGGGACTCAGGACCTCAAAAAGTATGATCTGAATACTCAGCCTTTGACTTGAATGTGAACTGTATCATTTGTAGTGATAAGTACGTGTTAAAAGACCCTAAGAATCCAAACGGGTGAAAACTTTTTGTTTAGCGAATAACTATGATGGTAAAACGGCATATACTAGAGAAGTCTGCAATGAAAGACGAGATGAACTGGCATTAATGGTAAAACATTATATACTAGAGAAGTCTGCAATGAAAGACGAGATGAACTGGCATTAATGGTTAAAACAGTGTATACTAGAGAAGTCTGCAATGAAAGACGAGATGAACTGGCATTAATGGTTAAAACATTATATACTAGAGAAGTCTGCAATGAAAGACGAGATGAACTGGCATTAATGGTAAAACGGCATATACTAGAGAAGTCTGCAATGAAAGACGAGATGAACTGGCATTAATGGTTAAAACAGTATATACTAGAGAATTCTGCAATGAAAGACGAGATGAACTGGCATTAATGGTTAAAACATTATATACTAGAGAAGTCTGCAATGAAAGACGAGACGAACTGGCATTAATGGTTAAAACAGTATATACTAGAGAATTCTGCAATGAAAGACGAGATGAACTGGCATTAATGGTTAAAACAGTATATACTAGAGAATTCTGCAATGAAAGACGAGATGAACTGGCATTAATGGTAAAACATTATATACTAGAGAAGTCTGCAATGAAAGACGAGACGAACTGGCATTAATGGTTAAAACAGTATATACTAGAGAATTCTGCAATGAAAGACGAGATGAACTGGCATTAATGGTTAAAACAGTATATACTAGAGAATTCTGCAATGAAAGACGAGATGAACTGGCATTAATATTTCAAACAACGCCTTGCTGACAGTCTTCTCTTTCTCATTTTCATCTCCCTCACATTTGACCACATTTAATGTTACAGTTGTATATTATATTATATAAAATTTTTAGATTGTTGACCCTTTTATTTTAAGCCGATTATTATTGCATATGTAAAACGTTGCGATCGAATTTTATTTAACCCTAGTAAACATTGAAAACATCTCACAGACAAAACGTAGTGCACGACGCACTTTGAGTGATTATTAGGGTGAACTAAATATTGAAAGTACTCCCTGGTGGGACAGCGGTAAGTCTACTGACTTGCAACGATAAAATCCGCGGTTCGATTCCCCGTGGTGGACACAGCAGATAGACCAATGTGCCTTTGCAATAAAAAACAAACGAACTCCCAGCGGTACACTTATAACCCAAATATTCAGGGCTTTATCCTCGTGGAGCACAGTGTCGTTAACTCATTATAGTCTTTGCTCTTGAAACAACGTAAACAACGTGTTTTATTAGCTAGAAGGTGCTAATAGCTTTATTAATATTCACACAATAATCTTGTGTTTTTATAGTGAACATTCAATGCTACAGAAAGTACTTTTTAATAACAAATAAATCAACCAATTGAATATATTACATCATTTGTGTTAAATCGAAGATCGGATTTCGGTTTTATTTTTTGAACAGTCGAGATTGGCATCTTATAAACAACACAACTGGAAGATGAATTTTAAAAACACGTGGACGATTTTATTGTTTTTAGTAGTGTTCTTTAAGACACACGATTGCAGGAATAGTTTGTAAAACGTCAAATTTTCATTGGTTTTAGTAGCATTCTATAGAACACACAATCGCAGAAAGAATTTGAAAAGCGTAAAACTTTAATTAGTTTTCATTAGTGTTCTGTTCAAAGATTTTTAAAAGATGGCTCCACCTCCAAAAGTGGTCTAAAGCGGATATACTCTGATTAACAAACACATTATGATGCACAGAGATTAACTGTGCAATTTGTGACTTTGGGGCTTGACGTCATTAGTTTATAAGTTTGATAACTGATTGATATGATAAGAACTGCGTTGTTTCAACACTAAACTAAAGGAATTTGCAATACTTCGAACATTCGTCATTCTACTGGTACTACTTACAAGTACACTTGACAAAACAAGTAGGTTAAGAAAGATCTTGGAATTTTATCCAAATGAACTTTTATATTTAGAGTATTGGCAATTTTTATAGTGGTTCTCAGATGTAAAGAGTTTAGCAGGCAAGAAAATCAGTTTTCAGATTAGTATTTTACATGGTGAACTTCTGGTACATTTAAACCCACAACAGTTTAAGATCTCTTAACAACAATGGTATAATAACCTCAAGAAGTATAAGATTGTAACAATATTGTTGTTACATATACTACTAAACAACAATGTTACAATGGTATAATAACCTCAAGAAGTACAAGATTGTAACAATATTGTGTTACATATACTACTAAACAACAATGTTACAATGGTATAATAACCTCAAGAAGTACAAGATTGTAACAATATTGTCGTTACATATACTACTAAACAACAATGTTACAATGGTATAATAACCTCAAGAAGTACAAGATTGTAACAATATTGTCGTTACATATACTACTAAACAACAATGTTACAATGGTATAATAACCTCAAGAAGTACAAGATTGTAACAATATTGTTGTTACATATACTACTAAACAATAATGTTACAATGGTATGATAACCTCAAGAAGTACCAGATTGTAACAATATTGTTGTTACATATACTACTAAACAATAATATTACAATGGTATAATAACCTCAAGAAGTACAAGATTGTAACAATATTGTTGTTACATATACTACTAAACAACAATGTTACAATGGTGTAATAACCTCAAGAAGTACAAGATTGTAACAATATTGTTGTTACATATACTACTAAACAATAATATTACAATGGTATAATAACCTCAAGAAGTACAAGATTGTAACAACATTGTTACATATACTACTAAACAACAATGTTACAATGGTGTAATAACCTCAACAAGTACAAGATTGTAACAATATTGTTGTTACATATACTACTAAACAATAATATTACAATGGTATAATAACCTCAAGAAGTACAAGATTGTAACAACATTGTTACATATACTACTAAACAACAATGTTACAATGGTGTAATAACCTCAACAAGTACAAGATTGTAACAATATTGTTGTTACATATACTACTAAACAACAATGTTACAATGGTGTAATAACCTCAACAAGTACAAGATTGTAACAATACTGTTGTTACATATACTACTAAACAACAATGTTACAATGGTTTAAAAGCATCAAGGACAATAAAATTGTAACGAATTTTTTTTAAAAAACTAGAGCGCTTTCGAATAGTTGACTATTGTTCTTCAGGAATATAAAATATAAAAACAGTGGCATAAAAAACATTAAGTAAAATAGTATGATATATTGTTGTTATAATGTTATATGTGTGTATGTATGTATCACTTAACAACAAAGCTATAAAACCAACAAAAAGTGGGAGATTGTAGCGGCATTGTTACTTAACAACAAAGCTATAAAACCAACAAAAAGTGGGAGATTGTATCGGCATTGTTACTTAACAACAAAGCTATAAAACCAACAAAAAGTGGGTGATTATAGCGGCATTGTTACTTAACAAAAAAGCTATAAAACCAACAAAAAAGTAGAGATTGTAGCGGCATTGTTACTTAACAACAAAGCTATAAAACCAACAAAAAGTAGAGATTGTAGCGGCATTGTTACTCTTATTCTCTTACATTTATTCATATTTTCCAAAGCATTTTCTGACTAGTGAGTTAAGTATTCTCTCTAAAGAAAAGCTAATGTAGTCTTTTTTCGCTGTTTGTATGCAGGTTTCAAATTCCACCAGTGCGCCAATAGGTCTAGCAATTGTGGTATACTAAATTTCAGGGTTCGATCCCTACAGCGGACTCTGTTCAGGTGTCTCATTGCGTAGCTTTGCGCCAAAAGAACCACAAAAATAAATTTTCTGGTATTTTCTTATCTCTAGCTCAATCACTACTTAGACGACATTGTAACATCAACACGTTCAACTACACGTGTTTGTTGTAAGATGTAACATCAACACGTTCAACTACATGTGTTTCTTGTAAGGTGTAACATCAACACGTTCAACTACATGTGTTTGTTGTAAGATGTAACATCAACACGTTCAATTACATGTGTTTGTTGTAAGAGGTAACATCAACACGTTCAACTACATGTGTTTGTTGTATAATGTAACATCAACACATTCAACTACATGTGTTTCTTGTAAGGTGTAACATCAACACGTTCAACTACATGTGTTTGTTGTAAGATGTAACATCAACACGTTCAATTACATGTGTTTGTTGTAAGAGGTAACATCAACACGTTCAACTGCATTTGTT
>NW_013669902.1:31301-32094 GCF_000517525.1 Limulus polyphemus
GTAACATCAACACGTTCAACTACACGTGTTTATTGTAAGGTGTAACATCAACACGTTCAACCACATGTGTTTATTGTAAGGTGTAACATCAACACGTTCAACCACATGTGTTTATTGTAAGGTGTAACATCAACACGTTCAACCACATGTGTTTGTTGTAACGCACCCAAAGGACAGAGTGCGATTTTGTGGCAACGGGATGCGAACTTTGGACTCGCTGGTTCTCAGTCCGTCCAACACGCTAACAGTGTCCTGGTCTTGTGGTGAAATAATGAAATAAGCAGCTTGACATGTAATATTGTCTAACGCTTAGCTGTTGGCTTAGTATCGTGTATAGTTTATACACCACTCATTCTGAGCCTTAAAGAAAAATCGCTTCAATTATTTCTATCAGTATCTTTAATATTTTCTTCTGTTAATTGGCTTATCTCTTCTAAATAATCAAACTAATTCTCATATGTACCCCAGTGGTTCAGCGGCAAGTCCGCAGGCTTACGACGCTATAAACCGGGTTTCGATACCCGTAGTGGGCAGAGCACAGATAGCCCATTATGTAGTTTTGTTCCTAACAACGACCAAGTAATTCTAATTTCAGATGTTTTGCTCTCCAGTGGCACAGCGGTATGTCTGCTGACTTAAACGCTAGAAACCGGGTTTCGATACCCGTAGTGGGCAGAGCACAGATAGCCCATTATGTAGTTTTGTTCTTAACAACGACCAAGTAATTCTAATTTCAGATGTTTTGCTCTCCAGTGGCACAGCGGTATGTCTGCGGAATTAAACGCTAGAAACC
>NW_013669902.1:33094-35941 GCF_000517525.1 Limulus polyphemus
TCTAATTTCAGATGTTTTGCTCTCCAGTGGCACAGCGGTATGTATGCTGACTTAAACGCTAGAAACCGGCTTTCGATACCCGTGGTGGGCAAAGCACAGATAGCCCAACGTGTAGCTTTGTACCTAAACTTCAAACAAATAAACAAAATCAGATATTTTATAAAATGTATACCGTATTCGTTTGATTTATTTTCAAACTTATATTAAACATCATCATCACACACAACAACAAAAAATGACGGAGTACATCTTATCGTCTGTCAAAATAGGCGCCATTTGACAATAGCCGTGACAAGGTATGTTTAACATTGTTTATAAGTAATTCACTAAGCCTAATTTAGGTTTGATGAAGTCAAAGTCGTGCTTGCGTGAAATCGGATCCGTGGTGTCGTGACCTGATTTGAAATATCTGATGTACGACAGAAAGCGGCTTCTGGTGGAACGAGAAAATTCTAAGCAAACTTACACCTTTTATCTACTTAGACCATTCTTTTGGCTGTGGTTTCACTGGTTTAATTTTTATTTGTTTGTTGAAGTTCACACAAAGCTAACTGCGCCTAGCCCTACCTAATTAAGAAGTGATATATCAGAGGGAAGACAGTTAGTCAACACCACCAACTTTTGGGTCACTCTAATCGGATTAATAGTAACATTGTAACGTCCCCAAGGCTGAAAAAGTAAGCATGTTTGGTGTCAGGGTTCGAACCCGCAAATTCCAAATCGATCGTTCTAAACACGAGGCCACGCGCCCGTCGGTTTGATAAATTTGGATAAAAACACACAATTTTTTGTTTGTTTGTTTCCGATAACCAAACAATGTGATCACTCTAGGGCTGGACATGGTCAAGCCATAATTTATATCTTTATTTGTTTGTTATAGCCCAAAACTGCACAGTGGGCTATGTGCTCTCTGTCCAAATCCCTGACTTCGAAGAGATTATTTTAACTGATTTTAGTTTCCAGGATATAAATCCGGAATACCCGATGATCCTTGCATTTACAAAATAGTTAAACCTCAGTAATATATTCCATTATCTGAATATATCAAACCGAAAATTGTTCGTCGTACCCAAGTTGAATTAGCAAAATTTAACTTAACCGCCCCTGGTGGCTGAATGATAATCTCTAGGCTTACAGCACTAACATTCGAGATTCGATTCTGCGGTGGGCACAACGCATAGCCAGCCCATAAATAACATCTACTTTAACGTTGGTAACATTAACATTTTCATGATAAAACCTAATTTAAAGCTCAATCTGCAAAACTAACATACAATCCCGATGAAACTTTCAGTCACCCTAAGTCCACTGAAAAGATGTGGGATGTGTTTTCCGAAACGCCTCCTGATGAAGACGACCTCACCGAAACTTCAAAATTGGTAGATGTGGTATTGAAGATCATGAAGGTCATCGTCTATGGCATCACTCTGACCATCGTTCTCTGCTCGGCCGTTTTATCAAAAATCACCATCTTGTTTATGACGTCACAAATAAAAGAAGCCCACACAGTCCAGATTTGCAAGAAAGGTTTAGGTGAGTAGTTTCAACCATATTCCTCAGTGGGGGTCGTTTAATAATCTCCTTCCTATAATAATCACGTAATTGCTTCAGAAAATGTTGACAATTTGTTTGTATATAAAATCAATCTCCCTCTGGCTGAAATAATTTAAATTAGCAGCTAAGTCAGAATACATTTCCTGCTGGAGGTTTGAAGAAAGTCTAACTTCCATACAGTTCGAACATAACTCGTGTTGAATAGTAAGTCCCCATTTCGGCGGGAAAATAACATATTTATAAAATAGCTGGAGTACACGTCCCCTAGACGGAAATTATGTAAATTCATGATTAATGAAAAGTTATCTTAGGATATGAAAAGTTGCTTCCTTATATGTAATTGTAGAAAACGCAAAAATGCCCATAAAAACTGCAAAACAAAATGCGAAACTGAAAATTTGTATGTATCTTCCAATGAACCTCCATACTAAAATTGGTGAAGGTCCATCAACACTCTGCGAAGTATTTACGTGGAAATACAACCTAATGGTACTATTATACTTATATAGAAGTAATTACATGGAAGTACAACAGACGGTACTATTATATTTATATAGACGTATTTACCTGGAAGTACAACAGACGGTACTATTATATTTATATAGAAGTAATTACATGGAAGTACAACAGACGGTACTATTATATTTATATAGACGTATTTACATGGACGTACAACAGACGGTACTATTATATTTATATAGAAGTATTTACATGGAAGTACAACAGACGGTACTATTATATTTATATAGACGTATTTACATGGACGTACAACAGACGGTACTATTATACTTATATAGAAGTATTTACATGGAAGTACAACAGACAGTACTATTATATTTATATAGAAGTATTTACATGGAAGTACAACAGACGGTGCTATTATATTTATTTACCTGGAAGTACAACAGACGGTAGTATTATATTTATATAGAAGTATTTACCTGGAAGTACAACAGACGGTACTATTATATTTATATAAAGTATTTACATGGAAGTACAACAGACGGTACTGTTATATTTATATAGAAGTATTTACATGGTAGTACAACAGAGGGTACTATTATATTTATATAAAGTATTTACATGGAAGTACAACAGACGGTACTGTTATATTTATATAGAAGTATTTACATGGAAGTGCAACAGACGGTACTATTATATTTATATAAAGTATTTACATGGAAGTACAACAGACGGTACTGTTATATTTATATAGAAGTATTTACATGGTAGTACAACAGACGGTACTATTACATTTATATAGAAGTATTTACATGGAAGTGCAACAGACGG
>NW_013669902.1:36649-38951 GCF_000517525.1 Limulus polyphemus
AACGTCAATAATACTTCTGACCGCAGATCAATTACTCACTATCTATCCACACATTATTATTCCCCTCTTTTATATACCAGCCTACCCTATATCTAGTAATTACTAGAGCATTCGCCAAATTACAGGATAGTTCTAGAAACGTGGCGTCACGGTGGTCATGTGACTCGCTGACGCAACAATATAAAAACAAATGCTTCTCAGACTCAGAGAATCTCAAACACTGGGTCATAGCACCTGCGTCAAAGATTTGTGCAGTTCTAAAATGTCCTTAAAATAAACCCTGCTTACAGATATTTTAAAAATATGCATATCTGATAAGTATACACCAGACACTTAACCCTAAAGAAATGTACAACTCACTTTTCTATAAATTTGAGAAATTGTAAAACGCTTTACGATTTTTTAACAAGTCAAAACAGATTGTTGTTTCTAAAAGAATGTTCATTGAAAATAGAAATTAGTACCTCTCGAAAGACCACGTGATTTCCCATAGAGGGAATATACAAATACAATGCACCAAGGTTTCTTCCTGTTATAATTCGTTTGGCCTATTGAAAATAATTATGTTCTAAAGATCCTCATTTTCCAGAAATACGTACTTGCAAGACTGTAGAGAATCCCAACCAGTGTTAGTCAAGATATTAGTAATGTATTTGTAATTAAGAGTATAAGTAATGGGGTCAGTGCATAGTTATGTTGTTAAAACTTTATTAGATTCGTAGTTAGGCTTAATCAGGGATTACAGTGATATGACAAATTTCGTCAGATTAAGGTAAAGAGCTATTATAAATAAAGTCTTAGGTCTATATTTCTATGTGC
The DNA here is from genome assembly GCF_000517525.1 of Limulus polyphemus. Lineage (NCBI taxonomy): Eukaryota > Metazoa > Arthropoda > Merostomata > Xiphosura > Limulidae > Limulus > Limulus polyphemus. The sequence continues at coordinate 37,469 of NW_013669902.1, forward strand.
AGTAAAATCCGTCTTACTAAGAATATTGAAAATACTGATGATACATCTTTAAAAATAAATGTCATGATAACAAGTTTATAAAAAAAAACGTTATTATAAATTTAATGAAACCTAAATACCCCATATCGCTACGAAATCAATCTCACTTTTTAACTCTAAAAACCTAATATATTTTTAATTACGCCTTCTAGTGGATTGTTTTGACATCTGATCTGAGTGTGAAATAACTTAATATTTATGTATTGTTCATGCTTTAGTGTATATTAGTTCAAATAACGGGCCGCATTTAATGGTAGATGTTTTAAAAAGTTTGAGAGTCATCATATGAAACTATGTGATATCATGACACTTCAACATAATACAGAGACTTGAGTACGTTGTATTAGAATTATTTTGGAGTCTCGACACATTGTTACAGTCCATGTCACAGTGTATGGCAGTGCTCTATCTGACGACCATGTATTTAGATGATAGCCCTGCAGCATAGTTTCCATTGCAAAATTTCCCGTCATAAGGCTGTCATGTCCATGGCATACCACTCTTCACTGTTAGTTTTTATAATCCATCTAGTATACGTCTACAACAGTTTCCCCATGCTCATTTCGACAATCCAGTCAAATAGAAATTCGTGGATGCAACGTTCGGCGACATGACTAGTATATCCTCGTATGGAATAGCATAAATATCCGTTTCACTCTTCAGCTGCTTGAAGTATGTGATGGTTGAAAACAAGTTATGTCGTTTTTCCAGGGAGTGATCGTTGTTACTTATGTTTTTTCACTGTTATCTGGGGCACGTGGGTAGCTTTTATAATTGGTCTTTTTTGTTTATAGATTCTCATCCATTACAAAATGCCGCACTTTGCTTACCACTTATTGCAGGTTTCTTTCTGCATATTCCTGGTGCCCCTAGTTGATCCATATTCCTTCAAATTATATCATAGTGTAATTCTGATCCATCCCTTAAGTTATATCATAGTGTAGTTCTGATCCATCCGTTCAAATTATATCACAGTGTAGTTCTGATACATTCCGCTTGTGTCGGCTATAGTTGTCAAGTTACTTGCTGATTTGCATATTTAAGCCTTTGTACTGGGCTATGTCGTGCAGGGTGGGCTGAATCCTCAGACTTTCAGCTCTTATGCCCAAATGGTGCTCTTTTTCTCAATCATAAAATATGTCCACAACTACTAAATAACACGCCTGATTCCACACCTTGCTTGTTGCGAGTTGGGAATAAAATTGCACACAGGGACTTGTAGGCCTATAAAGTAAAAAGACAATTATGATGTTCTGTTACGTGTTAATACCCAATAATTCACCGTTTAGTTTTAGATTCTAAAAGTGTTTATAAGACAGACTGAATAGGAATAAAGGAGGATCTGTTTGTTTCTTATGGATTTTCATTCTATGTGATCTCCGTCCCACCAAACATGCTCGCCCTTTCAGCCGTGGGGGCATTATAATGAGACTGTCAATCCACT
>NW_013669902.1:39275-57866 GCF_000517525.1 Limulus polyphemus
GCTGCCTTCCCTCTAGTCTTACACTGCTAAATTAGGGACGGCTAACGCAGATAGCCCTCGTGTAGCTTGCGCGAAATTCAAAACAACCAAAACCAAACCATCCTATGCGTACCAGAAGCATCCCACAGTTCTCGTATAAAACAACAGAGAAGACTACTGTGAAAGTTAAATTCCCTGTAGCTCCAATGATGTTGGGTCACTGTTTGAGTACACAGCAAGACCAGTGTAAAAGTTATATTCCCTGTAGCTCCAGTGATGTTGGGTCACTGTTTGAGTACACAACAAGACCAGTGTAAAAGTTATATTCCCTGTAGCTCAAATGATGTTAGGTCACTGTTTGAGTACACAACAAGACCAGTGTAAAAGTTATAGTCCATGTAGCTCCAATTATGTTGGGTCACTGTTTGAGTACACAACAAGACCAGTGTAAAAGTTATAGTCCCTGTAGCTCAAATGATGTTGAGTCACTGTTTAAGTACACAACAAGACCAATGCTCTTCTTATTACTTGTTCTATTTCTCTTCTTTTCACGTGACCAAACACCTCAGTTTCGCTTCTCTTGCTTTTTCCCCAATTCCACAGACTCCTGCCATTTCTTTAATTTTAGTATTCGTTATCTTTTCTGTCTGGGACACTCCCAACAGCTGTTTCAGCATTCTCATTTCTGTTCTTATCAACAATCTTTCTTCTTTCTTCTTCAGGGTCCAGGTCTCGGATTCGTAGAGGAGCACCAGTTTAATCACGATCTTATACACTTTGTCTTTCATTGCCCTTGGTAACCTTTAGTCGCATATGACTGTGGCTACTTCCCTCCCTTGCTTCCAACCTGCCTAGATTCTATCTCTCACTTCTTCCTTCACTTTTGATTGTACTTCCCGAGTATCTAAAGTCTTCTACCTGTTCCAGCGACTTCCCATTTACATCTGTGATCTTAACCCTCTTCCTTCTCACCATAATTCCATTTTTCTGACATTCATTTTCCAAACTATTTTGCCACACTTTAACTTGCGTTTATAACTCCTCTTCACTTTCAGCTTTCATGACAAGGTCATCAGTGAATAAATGGTTACCACAGGGATCTCTTACAGCATTACTTACTCAAGACGTATATGATAATAACAAACAGCAAATGGCTAATGGCTAACCCTTGGTGCAGCCTGATATTTACTTCCACTTCTCAATTTACCGTCTTCACTATTGTTTTCACACCTCCATATGAAGACAATACCATAAAATATAGTAATAATAATCTTACTTTAAAGTAATTTTGTAAATATTAAATTTTATACAATTTCTTCTATCTTGATATAAAATAGATTTTAAAAGGTTTAGTACTTATATACATATTTAAATTATTCTCTCTTTTTTTCAGAGCTGGAACGAGACAAGGATTATCAAGCCACCATAGCAGATGTAGAACGAGTTGAATGGATTTGGTGTTTGTATTTTGCTTTAATAATTCCAGAGGTTTTCACACTTTTCAGAAGTACCAGAATGTGTGTATTCAAGTCATACAGAAAACCTCAGCGTAACACATTTTTAATTGTAAGTATAGACCCAGCATGAATAAGTAAGTGTGTGTTTTTGAATTTTGCGCAAAGCTACAAGAGGATTATCTGCGCTAGTCGTCCCTAATTTAGCAGTGAAATTCTAGAGCGAAGGCAACTAGTCATCACCACTCACCGCCAACTCTTGGGCTCCTCGTTTACCAACGAATAGTGGAATTGACAGTCTCATTATATGTGGCTGACAAGAGTAGCTGAAGAGTTGGTTGTTGGCGCTGTTGAACAGCAACCATCCGCCTAGTTTATCAGTTCAAAAAAAAATTAAGGTCGGTTGTGTGCAGATATTCCTTTGTGTAGCTAAGTGCTGACACTGTTAATATATCAAAGTGAAATAGCAAAGTTAATTTGTTTGGCTTTAGATATTTTCTTTTCTTATTTTTAGGTTTTTATCGCCGAATCCCTACATAGTTTAGGACTTGTGCTTTTAGTCTTCGTCGTTCTACCAGACATGGACGTCGTAAAGGCTGCCATGTTATCTAGCTGCGTTTGTTTCATGCCTGGTCTGTTGGGATTGTTATCACGTCACAGAACCGAAGAGAAGCGCCTTCTGAAGGTTTTCCTCGATGTCCTCTCGCTATCAGCACAAGCAACTGGTTTTGTAGTATGGCCCTTTGTGTTAGGTAATCGCCAGTGTTGGGCAATTCCTCTCGCTGTTATCTTTGTGTCCATGAACTACTGGGAGAACTTCACTGACCAACGCTCTCCAATAGGGCTCATGAAAACTCTCGCTAAGGCCAAAGAAGACTTACGAAAGAGTAAATATTACACATACATCTTCATTTCAATCTGGAAAATGGTGTTAATTTTGTGTAGCATGTTGGTCTTCTTGATGATCACCACGAACGATGTGAGTGTACTTTTTCAAAGTTTTAGGGCCAGCTTTAAAAGCCATCCCATTGTGATCGACCAGATAAGAAAGTCCGTCGTAGTAACCAAAGTGCCAGAATTGGCAACGACAAATCCTCTGGACAATCCAACAGAGATCATGTCCAATGCGATGACCCCCATTTATTTTCTTATAGTGCATTCTCTCGCATCTTGGCTTTGTTATGTGCATGGAAAATTTGCTTGCAGAATTTGCATCCAGGGATTTAGCTTTGCATTCCCCATTAGTCTAGTGATCCCTGTCTCCGTATCCGTGCTCATTGGGATTTGTGGAATTCGTGCGGAGGATGTTTGTTTCTTTGAAAAGACTTTTCCAAAGTATCTCTTTTGGACCTGTCCTCGGAGTGACTTCTTTGCAGACTTTGTTTTCCAAGAACATGCGTGGGTATGGGTATTGTGGCTCCTCTCACAGACGTGGATAGTTATTCACATCTGGACACCGAAATGTGAAAGACTTGCATCGACTGAAAAGTATGTTATTTTTGTAACTAAATGTTCTTACTCAAAATTATGGTATTTTTAGAGAAGTCCGTAAGTGAGTAGACATATGCCAAAAGTGGCCAATGTATTTTTTTTTCCTTGTTTCTACATGTACACGAGTTTGTATGGAATACAGTTGTAATGAATTTGTTGGCATAGAAACGTGACATTACATCCCAATAAGACTCACGTAAGGACCGAATAAAAAAAGGTGGTGTTTCAAAATGTAATAAGCCTAACACTATTGACTTATGACAGATATAATTAATTATAGTCATCCTTCATCAGCAACGGTGTTCACACCATAATAATAATAATAATAATAAAGATTATTTAAATCATATCACTCTATGCTTACCTATTTGTGAGTTTCCCGTATTGATCCAATAAAGAAGAATATAGTTAAAATTATAATTAGTATTTTTCTGGGCGAATATCACGTGTATTACCAACTAATGAGTGATATTTCCCCAGTTTAAGCGTTATACACCATAAGTATTGTACTGGGAGTTAATTCACATTAAGTTAGCCTACTTTGAGGTAACAAACAATAATATTATTCCCACGCCTCTCCTCATGTATTGATTGGTTCTTTTAAACGTCCATCATCTTCTATCACTTATCAGTCTCGTTACGACTCTTGGCCGAAAAGAAGGCGTAACCCTTTAATGGCCTGCTCGCCCTTGGACTAAAATGAAATGACAACAATAATAAAGAAATTTAAAAATTGGTTTAGCCTCTACCATATAAATACGTCTTGAATAATTCATTGCACTTGGCCGGACATGGTCTAGTGGTCAACGTGCTGGACTGTAAACCTAAGGGTCCTTGGTTGCACTTCGTATTTGGCCATTATTGTTTTAATAGGAGTAACGGGCAAATTCCTCAATTCGATTAGAATAACACAAAGGTTTTCTAGCGCCCTGTCTTCTATTCTATCAGTTTTAAATTAGGAACGACTAGCACAGATGTTCCTTGAGTAGCTTTGCGCGAAACAAACAATCATAACACTTTAAACACATGAATAAACAGAGATTTAAACATGAGTAAACACAGACAGAAACAAATGAATAAAGGCAGATATAAGCACATGAATAAAGACAGATATAAACACACGAATAAAGGCAGATATATAAACGAATAAAGGCAGATATATGAACAAATAAATGCAGACAAAACGCTTGAATAAGCGCAGACGTAAATACGTGCATGAATAGAGATATAAACATGAATAAATGCAGACAAAAATACGTGAATTACGGAGGCATAAACATGAATAAACGAAGATATAAACACATCAATAACGCAAATTTAAATACATAAATAAAGGCAGATATAAATATATGCATAAAGAGAGATATAAACATGAATAAACCGAGAAATAAACTTGATTAAACGCAAACATAAACGCATGAATAAAGGCAGACATAAACACATGAATAAACGCAGACATAACCACATGAATAGATCAAACATAAACACAAGAATAAACGAAGATATAATAGTTATAATAATTTTCTGAATTTACTGCCTTTAAGCTCAACATTTATATAAGTTTTCAGTTCACATTACTTGGCAAACCCGACTAGATGAGGGATATGGTTTTGAGTGACGTCAGCTGTCATCAGCTAGATCGATTGTGACGTATGTCATCTAATGGACCTTTGTAAGGTTTTGGTTTTGATATACGCAAACTTTTATATTATATCATTCCGAGAAATACTTTGAAGCTATCCAGTTGCCCCCAGTGGCACAGCGATATGTCTGCGGACTTATAACGCTAGAAACTAGGTTTCGATACCTGTGGTGGGCAGAGCACAGATAGCCCATCGTGTAGCTTTGTGCTTAATTTCAAACAACAACAACAGCTATCCAGTTTTCCAATGTGCCGAGCGGACCTGCTGTTTAGCGTGCTCGAGGTTCAGGTTTCGCGTCCCGTTACCTGAAAAATGCGCTCCGCACTTTGACATCAAGGGTGCACTATAAAAGTAAGGTCAATGTGAGTTGATACATATAAGTTCAGATTATCATGTGGTGAAAAAGCAGAAATGGATGGTAGTTTTAACTGGATATCTTCAAAGCATTTTTCTGCATAAAAGAGGGTATATATCAAAAACATGGGACCGTGAATAATATCTCTCACAAATACAGATCTCAGGTTATTTGTATTTAACAATATTTTCCTTTACTTATTGACACAACGTCAGGGGCCCGGCATGGCCAGGTGATTAGGGCACTCGACTCGCAATCTGTGGGCTGCGGGTTCGAATCACCGTCACACCAAACATGCTCGCCCTTTCAGCCGTGGGGGCGTTATAATGTACGGTCAATCCCACAATTCGTTGTTAAAAGAGTAGTCCAAGAGTTGGCGGTGGGTGGTGATGACTAGCTGCCTTCCCTTTAGTCTTACACTACTAAATTAGGAACGGCTAGCGCAGATAGCCCTCGTGTAGCTTTGCGCGAAATTCAAAACAAACAAACAAACACAACGTCAGACGATACCTTTATTATTGACACACGTCAGACAATACTTGTATTTTTGATACAACATCAGACAATATTTTTTATTATTGACACAACGTCAAACAATACTTTTCTGCTAATGTTGAATTATTTTCCTTTCTTTTGCAGACTTTTTACAAATCCAATGTACGTCAGTGCTTTGATTGACCAATCGGTGGCTTTAAACCGAAAACGAGATGATGAAGTTGAAATCAAAAGTGAGGTATGCTCGAAAATGGCACTTTGTTTAATTTTTCATTTGCGGTACAAATTGCGATACATGGTGTACGAAAGGTCTGGAACCATAGGCACTTGGGTGAATTCTAGAGAATGTTGTATTTGTAATTCGAAATAAGTTTGGATTAATAGGAGGATTAACTCGACCTTGACAGCACAATAACCAATCACGTATCTGAAATTGAGAAAAGCTGCAAATCATCTATGGTTCCAGACTTATTGGACACCCTGTATTAGTATAGGGTAATTGGAAATGTTATAATGTTTATACAATATGCTTTGGTTTTGAAAGAACAGAACGAATTATTCGACATTTGGTGCATTAAAGTGCTACAATTAATCAACTATAGTGCATATTCAAAATTTAAAGACAAATACTGGTCTCCGTAAAAAAAATACAGATCTTGATATTACAGCCGAATACATCGTTAGCAATTCGGTTTGGTTAGGCTAAGAAATTATTCATGAAAAATTTCAATCATCTCTGGAAGTTTACAGACATACAACGCTAAAAATCCTGGTTTCAATACCCATGGTGAGGATAGCACGGATGTCCCACTGTGTAGCTTTGAGCTTAAGATCAACTAAACCAAACCAAAATTTTCCTGTATTATGGTAATTCGTATGTTCTTATTGGTTCTTGGAAAGCTAAAAAGTTTTCTGCTGAACGTAGCTACTGAAGTTAACATACTAAAATCCTAAACTCTTCACCATATGCGAGTGTTCATAGAATATAAAAAAGTCATGTTTGCATCGTCTCATCTTGGATTCTTTTAATTAAGAACGTTCATATGATATTATTTGTACTTATATGTGATAGTTTGATATATTTTGTGTACGAGCGCATGTCGCAGGTAACAGTTCTTGTCACTGATACTACACTGTTAGAAAGTTGCTAACAACACTAGCGACGTTTTCGACCGTAATGCCAAAATTTGAAATTATAACGAATCATTTCGACTTAAAATGACAGGAATTTGTCAAATTTCAAATGTATTAGACCTAAAGTAAGATCGGTGTTTCTGATTTAGCTAGTACACTTTTTGATATTTTGTTCCTACCATTTATTACTCTTAAGGGACAGATATATGTCTTCGTAGTTTATAACTAGATGGTGTGGGTTACTCTTAAGGGACAGATATATGTCTTCGTAGTTTATAACTAGATGGTCTGGGTTACTCTTAAGGGACAGATATATGTCTTCGTAGTTTATAACTAGATGGTCTGGGTTACTCTTAAGGGACAGATATATGTCTTCGTAGTTTATAACTAGATGGCCTGGGTTACTCTTAAGGGACAGATATATGTCTTCGTAGTTTATAACTAGATGGTCTGGGTTACTCTTAAGGGACAGATATATGGCTTCGTAGTTTATAACTAGATGGTCTGGGTTACTCTTAAGGGACAGATATATGGCTTCGTAGTTTATAACTAGATGGTGTGGGCAACAAACCTTCTCCATCTGTCCTACCATATACGATTCAGATGTATGAAATAACAGTGTCAAAAAAAAATAGTTTAACCGAGAGGTGAAGAAATCCCGAATGGTGGTTTTAGCTACATAATGGTTCTCTACATATACCCTGATTTTGAACGCTCCCAAATAGCACAGCGGTATGTCTTCGGACTTACAACGCTAGAATCCGGGTGTCGATACCCGTGGTGGGCAGATCACAGATAGCCCATTGTGTAGCTTTATGCTTAATTACAAACAAACAAACAATGATTTTGAACTGATAGATTAGAGGGAAGACATCCAGTCAACAGCACCTACCGTCGATTCTTGAGCTATTCTTTTCTGATCTAACAGTGGCATATGACCTTCACCTTTATAGCACATACAATGACCCAACAAAAAAAAGTTGCGAACCACGAATTCTCATATTCTCAGGCTGGCTACATGAATCATTAGGCTATATCCAAGCCATGGATGTTCGAAGAGAATTTAAAACGTATTTTTTTCGTGAAAATCAAGAACCAAGAACCACTACTTGTATACGTTACAGGTTATTTTTATATGACTCGATTATTCCCTTGTAAGCAATGACTTTATTTCAGTAAAACGTAAATTGTGCGTTAATTTACGGTTTTTTGCAGGAAGTTACAAGTAGTTGAATATACACCTACATCTAGTTAATTAAAAACGACGTATAACAGCAGAAACTATCTGTTTCACATAAGTAGTTACAACATTGGAATACGTTAGGTTTAGCGTCTGTTTTTGACTACTATTTAAAATACATTACGCCCTCAGAAACTGAATTGATCAGTTAGTAAAAATGGTATTTATAGGTTTAAAATTTAAATCCATAATTGTTTTCAATGTTGTTGTTTTTAAGCGCAAAGCTACATCATAAGCTATCTGCACTCCGTCCACCGCGAGGAATCGAACCTAGGATTTTAGCGTTTTAGGTCTGTAAAGTCACTGCAAACTCATCAGGGAACAATTCTTCAACAAAAGAAACTGTTTACGATGAGCATTTGCAAATCGATCTGATTATTTGTGAATTATTTGACAAACTTCATGCGAGTATTATCCGCGACTTCAATACAGAGTGTGCCCCCCCCTAGTGGCACAGCGGTATGTCTGCGGACTTACAACGCTACAAACCGGGTTTCGATACCCGTGGTGGGCAGAGCACAGATAGCCCATTGTGTAGCTTTGTGCTTAATTACAAACAAACAATCAATACAGAGTGTGCCCCCCAGAAGCACAGCGATATGTCTGTGGACTTGCAACGCTAGAAACCGAGTTTCGATACCCGTGGTGGGCAGAGTACAGATAGCCCATTGTGTAGATTTGTGCTTAATTTCAAACAAACAAACAATCAATACAGAGTAGTCACGTCAACGCTTTTATAAAGTATTTTTTATGTCTCTGAAATGGTTATATTGATTTTTAAGAGAAGTAGTTAGTGGAAATGGGAATTTTTAACCTGATGCACATGTGTGCTAAATGGTCAGGATATAGAACTCTATGACTCCAGTATATCCGTCCCTATTTTCAACTACTGACCAGAAGGAAAACGAAGAAATCCAAATATTCGTATTGTATGGTAATATACCTGTAGTAGTCGGCAAGCGGCTGTTCGTTTCCAATGAGAAAGTACAAGTTAAAGACGAAGAGTCAACAATGCCCTATTAACCACCATCCACCATCACGCTTATACACAACCACAGCTTAAAGTGTGGGGAATAGTTTGAGATATCGCACAGATCCACACCTGGCCCGCCAGATCCGAAATCCAGAGCTCTACCAAAGAACCAACCTGCATCCAATATTAGAAGAATGAAAACCAAGCTTTTGATTTAGTTATTTTTTTATTGAAAGATGGCTAGGATGTATTGTTGCTAATACTTTCACATTATATCGTCTGTGTAATGAGTTGTAATCATTTCTAGTGAATCTGGAATTTATAAACAATATTTATTTATAATCGTATGTAACACTGGAATCAGCGACCCGCCCTCTAATGTCATTTTTCCTTTTTTCCTTTTTTTTTTCAGGGAAAAAATATCTTCAATCTAATTTTTTATAAACTGTGATGATTTCGAAATTTTAGTTTAGTATAATCTCGATGTTTTTAAGCATTTTAAACTTGACGACGTTTTCAGAAACTTGACAACGCAGAAAAAGAAGAAACTCAAATATCCAGATTGTACGATACTGTACCTGCAGAAATTGGCAGGGACCAGTTCATATCCGTAGATAAAGTGCAAAATAAAGACGAAGTGTCAAGAATTTACGGATGCGCGACTATGTGGCACGAGACAGGCGAAGAAATGGTCCAGATGTTGAAGTCTGTCATGAGGTATGAAAATTATATATACTCTACTTTTGTCTGTGGTGGGGGAAGTAGAGGCTACGAAGTATCCAAATTTAATCTCTTTTTAAAGTAAAATATAAAAAACAAACAAGGCTTAGTTATTTTTAATGAAGGGAAAATAGGATAATATATCTAAAATACAAACGATGTTTAAATATTTGTTTAATATTGGGCTTAACAATCCCTGGACATAACTATATATATATATATATATATATTCAGTAAAAACTTTATTAAACCGGCATCTTCCGGACCTGGGCAGTGCTGGATAGGCGGAAATTCCGATTACGAAAGCGTTTTCCTTACAATATTTTACAGGAAAAATATTGACACCTTGTTAATATTGTAAAGTACAGTACTTCTACATCATGTATAACAATAACAGTATTAACTAATGATAAATATCGTAAAAAATCATAAACTGTATGAAAAATCTATATAAGTACAGTATTTTAAATGTACAATACGAGAGGCTAACAATTGGAGTTTGTCGGCGGGAAAAATACGTAAACAAAGCTATAGCAGCGCCATTAAGCTACAATAAGCTATAATATTGGATATATTGATATTTTCGGTTGGAAGAAAATACCGGAAAAAAAAGCATTGTACTGTGCATATAATGTCATACATTGTATATGTGTGTGTGTGTGTAATTTATGGTTACTAATGTTACTCAAATTATTTATATGTCACCATGACATCGTCCATTTTGTTTCAGGGTGGATGAGGATCAAGCTGCACGTAAAAATGCCCAGAAATACCTTGCGATTGTGGATCCCGACTATTATGAGTTTGAAGGTAATGTCAATGGATTTCATTCCAGTTTCTTATAGTTGTTTTCTTAGTAAAATTGTTTACTTCGAAAAGCTCTCTAATAAGTTCTTTAAAAACTCTGTTTAGTTCTATCGACAATGAATTATATAATAAATCAGACATTCTGATTGGAACTCATCGCGTGTGTTACAAAATTCACTATTCCACACATTGGAAGTGTTGTCGTAACTGGAAAGACTGGAGGAAGGAGAGACCGTAAAAGACAGAGGTGGAAGAGGTCGTGGAAGAAAAGGGTTGATTTATGTCAAGAGTCCATCTAAATGGGGGAATGTATCAACATTGGGCATTCTTTGTGCCTCAGAGAAAAAAAGATCTGTGGAAGACAATTATCACTAACTTCCTGTTTGGATATGGTACATAAAGAGATGTGTGGAAGACCATGGTCACCAACTTCCTGTTTGGAAAAGATACACAGAGAGAAGAGATCAGTGGAAGACCATGGTCACCAACTTCCTGTTTGGATATGGTACACAGAGAGATCTGTGGAAGACAATGGTCACTAACTTCCTGTTTGGATATGGTACATAGAGAAATCTGTGAAAGACCATGGTCACCAACTTCCTGTTTGGATATGGTACACAGAGGGATCTGTGGAAGACCATGGTCACCAACTTCCTGTTTGGATATGGTACACAGAGAGATCTGTGGAAGACAATGGTCACTAACTTCCTGTTTGGATATGGTACATAGAGAGAAGAGATCAGTAGATGATCACGGTCACCAACTTCCTGTTTGAATATGGTACACAGAGGGATCAGTGGAAGATCATGGTCACCAACTTCCTGTTTGGATATGGTACACAGAGAGAAAAGATCAGTGGAAAAGCATGGACTTCAACTTCCTGTTTGGATATGGTACACAGAGAGAAAAGATCAGTGGAAGACCATGGTCACCAACTTCCTATTTGAATATGGTACACAGAGGGATCAGTGGAAGATCATGGTCACCAACTTCCTATTTGAATATGGTACACAGAGGGATCAGTGGAAGATCATGGTCACCAGCTTCCTATTTGAATTTGGTACACAGAGAGAGCGATTTCATACCACAGTGTCTTGAACTCATATATTTTTATTTCGCCTTAATGTGTGTGTTATATTTACTGTCTGGAAATATTCTAATATTTCAAATATGTTGATTCTGGTATCTTCAACCAGAACGTCACCTTCTGCGACACATGACTGAGTTAAACGCCTAGATCAAAGATTCTTAGAATTAAGGTATGCCCGTCCCTAGCTTAAAGATACTGACCAGAGAAATACCGCAAACCAGCTAGAAGAGCATGTAGCGCATAAAGGCTTTGTTTGGTTATTGAATAGGCTTTTCTATATAACGATGAAAGTACGGAGCGCGATATGCTACATGCTAAGCCATGCCTGAACAATCAACATTTTGAAAACACCTCATACATACTAGGCCATGTCTGAACAGTCAACATTTTGAAAACACCTCATACATACTAGGCCATGTCTGAACAGTCAACATTTTGAAAACACCTCATACATACTAGGCCATGTCTGAACAGTCAACATTTTGAAAACACCTCATATATAGTAAGCCATGTGTGAACAGTCAACATTTTGAAAACACCTCATACCATACTAGGCCATGTCTGAACAGTCAACATTTTGAAAACACCTCATATATTGTAAGCCATGTCTGAACAGTCAACATTTTGAAAACACCTCATATATAGTAAGCCATGTGTGAACAGTCAACATTTTGAAAACACCTCATATCTAGTTAGATTGAGCAATAAAGAGAGAAAGCAAACGACAAAAAACAAATTTAAACATCTACCTTAAAACTCTGTCTGCTTAATGTGGACTGCATCTTATCTTATCTGTTGATTATAAGATCAAAGATGTGTGTGCTGTTAACTCGAACTGTTCGAACCAGATTAAACAAAATGGCTGACATGTACACGAACCCGACTTCTAATCTATTTCGAGCTTATCTACAGCTTGATAAAACATTAACACAATTCCTCTTAAGCCTTGTGGAGTAGTTTTAGATGTACTTACCTATTTTAACCTACTTGTATAGATGGTATATCAATTACTTGGCACAACGCCCTTGATCAACGGTCTTAAGCATAAAATTGCAACAAAATACCCATCATGACGAGAACACTTTGATAATTCGACTTTTTTGTGTGTATACCCATCAAGACGAGAACACTTTGATAATACGAACTTATTGTGTATACACCCACCATGACGAGAACACTTTGATAATACGAACTTATTGTGTATATACCAATCATGACGAGAACACTTTGATTATACGAACTTATTCTGTATATACCAATCATGATGAGAACACTTTGATAATACGAACTTATTGTGTATATACCAATCATGACGAGAACACTTTGATAATACGAACTTTTAATCACCTCACCATGCTTGTATTTATAGACCTTCAATCTTGTAGAGTAACTTGTGTAGCTCGTAATTTAAACCGATATCTGTTAGCCCATCCCAATACGGTGTCTAGTTAAATTATGTATATTAATTCCGATAGGTTTGACAGTTTGTTTGTTTTTTGTTTTATTTTCTTTACCTCGGAATGTGATGTAATAAGTGTTCATTAAATATGGAAGAATCATAGATAGGATGATGGCATACCTTCTCAGTGTTTTGTTAACGGGGTATCGTCCCCCCTCATATATCAACAGCATAAGTACTGAGTCAAATTTCGTATTCTCTCAAAGCATAAATCAACCATCCATTTCGGGTATTCCTGGTTTAAAGGAATAATGCCAGACAGGTAAACTTCCGTCGTCTTTCGTCAAGAGGTCCGAAGATTTGGCTGGATGGAATGTTAATGTGAGAACAATTTTAACAAACTCAACGAAGTTCTGTTTATTTCCCGCTTTACGTCCAATTGTATTGCATATCTTACAGGCTGAGAAACCGAAATAAGATTATTCAAAGATAAGTCGATCTACAGCGAGTTCTTAGACCACAATACACATTCTCTGTGACCAATGAGAAGAAAAATGACACCAAAATATGCCTGCTCTGCTTGACAGTCCCAGGTCACCCCCAAACGAAAGGTCAAGGAGGATAAAATGTAACTGTCACAACGAACAGCAAATAAGCTCCTTGACTGGTCAAGCTACAAAAATGAACACCCCAGTCTGATGTCCACCAAATTTAATATGTTTTAAAATTAGAATTTAAAGTAACTCATAAAAACTTTACGTATAAGGTATATGACATAGCCTCTGTTAGAGTATGATTTTCAGTATAAAAACTTTACGTATAAGATATATGACATAGCCTCTGTTAGAGTATGATTTTCAGTATAAAAACTTTACGTATAAGATATATGACATAGCCTCTGTTAGAGTATGATTTTCAGTATTTGCATACTTCACCCTATTCCTCTCATTTTTCAAACTATTTTCCTGAACAGTTTATTATATGAAAATAAGAGATGTCAGATAAGTGTATATTACTTAATCTGGCTTTTCTGTATGTTTCTGATTCAATATGATATTTCATGAACTTGACTTCAACAATATATATTATTTAAAATGAATAATGCTCTTCCGAAGATATTAAGACATTATTACTTTGGTAAAAATAAATTATGCCATATGAGTTGTTTCTTTCATCTTCGCCCTCCAGTGGCACAATGGTATGTCTGTGGACTTACAACGCTCGAAACCGGGTTTCGATACCCGTGGTGGGCAGAGCACCGATAGCCCTTGTGCAGCTTTGTGCACAATTAAAAACAAACAAACATCTTCCATTTTCACAAAAAGAAACAAGAAAATCAAACGTTTTTCTCATTCGTGTTATATTTCGGTCTTAGGCCTACGTCACGAACAACTGAATGGAACAGGGCTGAAGATGAAAACAGTTTATGGAACAAACAGTCATAAATATAAACAAACGCGTCTATCATGTACACTAATGATCAGTGCGTTTGTTTGAATATATGACCGTTTGTTTCATAGTTTCTTTTTTATCTTCATCCTTGTTCCATTTAGTTGTGCCGCAGGTAGGCCTAAGACCGAAGCCTAACTCCTGTTAAACATTTGTTTTTCTTCTCTCTTTTTTAAGATGACAAAACGAATTGTACGGATAATTATTTCTTTTTCACAAAGTTCTGTTTGTTTGTTTGGAATTAAGCACAAAGCTACACAACAGGCTATCTGTACTCTGCTCACCACGGGTATTGAAACCCGGTTTCTAGCATAGTAAGTTCGCAGACACATCGCTGCGCCACTGGGGGGATTTTCACAAAGTAACAATATTTATTTAGGCTGGTGAAAAGCCATCCGTGAGTAAAACATGTATAACGAACCTTATCGAAGACCACAGTACACATTCTCTCTGCAGTTGATCAATCAGAAAGGCACAGAATAATAAGAAACATTTAGTGCATAAAGGCCCGAACTTTGGCCTACCCTAAATGTTACAAACGGAAGGACTTGCATTCTAATGTCAAAAACTTGAACAGTTTTTGAATTACAACAGTAGGACGCAGCTCTGTGGTAGAGCTCTGGAAATCGGAGCTGGCGAACCAGGTTCATATCCGTGTGATACAACAAAATATTTCCTGCAATTTAAGCTGTGGGAGGCGTTTTAAGAGTGATAATCAATCCCTTAGTGTGTACGATGGAGTAATGTTGACTGGTTGCCCTACCTCTATTTTTAGAACTTTCTCTTTCTTGCTAACAAACAAATTACAACATTAAAGATATAGCCATAAATACAAAATGAAATTACAACAGCACATTCGAACGAGTTAGAGTTCATGCACGCATACGAAATTATCGTCAAACTAGCACGTAAAACTCTTTCATAAGTTATTAGACAGAGGTAAATTAAGTATGGTGTTTAGATTGTTAAACAAGATACATGTTACGTTCAATGTAGCTATAAAAAAACTTACAAGTGATAGAAAATTAGTTTGATAACAAGTAGAATCCTTAAGACTCAGTCAGTGGTGAAAAGCTTATTTAAAGCACATAAATGACAAAGAGTTAACAGGATTTCTTCACCGCAAAATATAGTTTCTTGTTTAACCACTAGCTTTTCTAATCAGCTAAGCCTAGCTTCTCATGGGATCTTGTGTGATAAGGTTTCCTGTTTAACAACAAACTTTTATTATCAGTTAAGCCTAGTCTCTTGTGATCTCCTTCATAAATCGGTTTCTTGTTTAATAAGAAGCTTTTCTAATCATTTAGTCTTAGTCTCCTGTGAGTTTTTGCGTATGAAGATTTCTTGTTTAATAACAACCTTTTTTAATCAGTTAAGCCTAACCTCTCGTGATCTCTTACGTAATAACGTAAACCTAGCCTTCTATCTGATTATGAGCTCTCAAACTTGTTAAGTCTGTGCCGTTTATTTATTTAAAACTACTCGCATACAGAAATAATATTGAATATTTTGTTTGCTAAAAACACACATGAATTCGCCCGAAATACAAACAATAGGATCAGATTTACATATTTTCAATCATCTTATAGTTGTCTGTCTGTTTATTTATTTTGTTTTTAGCGTAACGCTACAGAATAGACTATCTGCGCTGCGTACACCGTGCAGATCGAACCCTAATTTTAGCGTTATAAGCCCTGAAGCTTATCGTTGGTTCACTAAGCTTTTTATAAACTATCAAAATGCAAAATATACAGAGTGATCAAAAAGTTAATTGCCCCAAAACGATAAGCTAATCCTTTTTTATATATATATTTAATATTAACATACGAATATATATTGTTACGTCTCTGGTTGTTTGTTAATTACTCGTAAAAGTTCTTTCCGAAGAATTTCAGCGATACAAGTCCTTTCTCAAAAACTAGTTTATTCTTTCTCAATTCAACTTTGCAATACACTTAATTTCCACAGTCACTTTAACTAAAACATACGCTATAATTCTCAACAAACGATTCACGCACTTTACTTACTACCTCGCTTGACTCGACTGTCCGTCTATATCTTCAATCTCTCTGTCTGCTTTCCAATTCTATATATATGCCGTCACTTCTCACCGGTCTTATATATACGAAATAGAGGGCGTCTGGAGAACACTCGAGGCTTCACGAACGGACATGATCTTTCTAGAATCTCATGGCGTGTTACTGTCGTAACAATATTAATAAGAAATAACTGACTCAGCGGTAAGACTCTGCACTTATAGCGCTCAAAATCAGGTTTCGACACCTGTGGTGGACACAGCTGTGTAGCTTTGCGCTTAACAACAAACAAACAGACGACAACTATTATGGTGTAAAAAAAAACACACATAAAATATCAACTAGTTTCGGTGCTGCAAATCAAATGTTATCCACACGGTGATGGAGGGCACCTAATGTTTTTGTTGTTGTTTTAAATCCCTGTGCTACATATACTCAAGAGTAATACCAGCCCTTATTTTATTTTTTTTAGAAACATCTCTGCCAGTTTCTTGAAAGGGGAGATAAAATAATGGCATTTCTTTAATTTTTAGTTCATATTTTCTTTGACGATGCCTTTGAGCTGTGTGAAGAAAATGACGAAGACTTCATGGTGAACCGTTTCGTAAAACAGTTACTGCAAGTTATCAACGTTGCTGCAAGGTATGTACGTCACTTATGTGCAAAGTTTATCTAACATTTTTTTCTAAGAACACACTGAAAACCTTGTAAAGAAGTGATCTGATATTTATTCATTGTTGTTGTTGTTTTTTACAAGAGTTTTAGAACAATAACTTGTGTATAGATTGCCAGAATGATACCTACGCTTTGGAATTATGTTTCATTACCGAACTATTTAACAAATACATTTCATAACTCTCTGTTTCACTACGTAATTGCTTAACGCTCTTCATGTCACTACTCGACTGTAAAGGCCCTGGCATGGCCAGATAATTAGGGCGCTCGACTCCCAATCTGCGGGTCGTGGGTTCGAATCCCCGTCCCACCAAACATGCTCGTTCTTTCAGCCAAGGGTGCGTTATAATGTGACGGTCAATCCTGCTGTTCGTTGGTAAATTAGTAGCCCAAGAGTTGGCGGTGGGTGGTGGTGACTAGCTGCTTTCCCTCTAGTCTTACATTGCTAAATTAGGGACGGCTAGCGCAGATAGCCCTCGTGTAGCTTTGCGCGCAATTCAAAACAAACAAGCAATACTCGACTGTATTGCAACTCTGTACGTTATTACGTTAAAAACACACTATGTCATAACTCAACTGTCTAATAACTCTCTGTTTCACTACGTAATTGTTTAACTACTCGACTGTATAACAATTCTGTGCGTTATTATATTAGAAACACAGTATGTCATAACTCAACTGTTTAACAATTCTAACTGAATTTTAATATAAGAGACTACAACTTAAAGCACCAGTGACACTGGTGGGTTAAGTACAATCGCTATTTACGTTGGAAAGTAATAATATCCACAGGGATGGCCTTCAGAACTGTTCTTCCAACCAATAATGACATATTTTTTTTCGAATACGTTTCAAAAATGTGCTCTTCTTCAATGTTAACCGCCAAATATATGGACCTGTTTCGGATTCTGTTTGTTGCCGTTGGGGTTCGCTTATTGATTAATTGTCTTTTTTGCCTTTTTACAAAATTCAGTGTAAAAAATTGACCAAATATAGCATTGATGAAATATTTTATTTTCTTTGTAAAATAGACAGGAAACTTTGGCTGTCATTAAGGGATTAATTGGAATTTTGTTAGTTTTTAAATCTTTTTAAGCCTACAATTACATATGAGTCTTCGCTATTAGTGTCTCTGATAGCATATGAATCACACACAAAAATACATTTATTTTATGCGGGCTGCAACACTTGCTATCAAGTCGTCGTATTAATTTTATGCTGGCTGAAACACTTGTAGTCAGTCGTTGCTAAATTTTTGATGGCTGTAAAATAAGGACGACATCACGACACTTCACATTTTCGATTTTTAAATTAAAATTCAGCTAAAGTAACGTCTGTATTATCGGGTAGGTCCAAGTGACCATATCTCATTACGATATTACGAAACAATTTAAAATAAATTCGTCAAATCCTAAAAACCAGTAAGTAAAAGTTGATAACAAAAATGTGAAGAAATGGAAAAGTTTTGGCAAAAGTACTGAAACAAGAACATACGAAAGAATAAGGACGACTTGATAGCAAGTGTTGCAGCCAGCATAAAATTAATGTGACGACTTGATAGCAAGTGTTGCAGCCAGCATAAAATTAAGTGACGACTTGATAGCAAGTGTTGCAGCCAGCATAAAATTAAAGTGACGACTTGATAGCAAGT
>NW_013669902.1:58866-60621 GCF_000517525.1 Limulus polyphemus
GACGACTTGATAGCAAGTGTTGCAGCCATCGTAAAATTAATGTGACGAATTGATAGCAAGTGTTTCAGCCATCATAAAGTTAATGTGAAGATTTGATAGCAAGTGTTGCAGCCAGCATAAAATTAGCGTGACAACTTGATAGCAAGTGTTTCAACCAGCATAAAATTAACAGGAAGATTAAAGCGTTGTTCAAACAAAACCACAGAGCAGTAATTATCAATGATTTTCTAAGTACAGTACTTAGAAACCTCTGCATTAATTAGTAGTATTAACTACAAGATTGACTATATTTTTGGTAATTTTTTTCTGTGATTCATATGTTATTAGAGACCCTGTATCCAACACAGTTGAGGTTTATTTAATTGTTTCAGATATTTGCGCAAAGTGACGCAAGAGCTATCTGCCTTAGCCGTTCCTGATAGAGGGAACATAGCTAATATGTAGCACCCACCACCAACTCTTTGGCTACTCTTGTTCAATAGTGGGATATGATTGTTACTCTTATAACGCAATCACGGCCATAAAGTGCAGAACACGATTTTATGGTAACGGGACGCGAACCACGTACCCTCAAATTTACAGACCAGTATGCTAAATATTGAGTCATGCCATGATCACAAAGCCATAAACCCACAAGGAATATGGTGCATGGATTTGTTTTTAGTGTGTTTAAAAGTCCAAGTGGACTCGTTAGTAATTCTATAACGTTTAAAATGTGAGCTAAATTTACTTGTTAGTCAATCCAGATTTATCAATTTATCCTCAGACAAATCGAATTAATTATTTGTACGAAGTATCTTGAAATGTAGGGAAGAAAATGCTCAGTGTTTTAATCTTTCATTTCTACCCCTGAACCAGGCTTCAGGTTGATCGTGGAGATCAACGGGTGATTGAGTTCTTTGCTTGTTTCTAATTAAGCACAATAGGCTATCTGTGCTCTGCCCACCACTGGTATCGAAACCCGGAGTCTAGCGTTATAAGTCCGCAGACATATCGCTGTGCCACTGGGGGGCAATTGAGTTCTAATTTTGTCATTAATTCACTCATGTTGTGAAGTTAAAAATCAGTCAAGTGGGAACGTTTATCTCATTTACCGCTGGAGGAAAGCAAAGGGGGTTAAACTAGAAAAAATAATTCAGTGGAAGCCAAATATATTTCTAAAGTAAAACATTTGAAAATTAGCACAGAGAAATTTGTAAAGAAAACGAAATTATGTCCCCTCTCATTTAAAATAAAAATCACTTTTTTCAAGGTTTTTAAATTTTAAACTATTTTGCTTTGGAAAAGCGACGTCAAACGACAAGCAATTAAAAAATAGCTATTTTTAAGAGCTAGATCAGAAAGCATTTGGTATTTCCAACTTGAACAGCAACAAAGGCGACAACTGTCTTAAATTGCCGGGTCAGAGACCCTAAAACTTAGGCACAGCCAGTTATAATTTAGAATTGTTTACTTGAAGGAGGGCAACCAATCAATAGTACCCAACGTCATACGCGGATATTCTTAACCGAATGGCAGGATTGATTACCACGATTATAATGCCCTCAGTGCTAAAAATTAAGACACTTAGAAACATACTAGACTTCTCTCTATTCAGCCCGATACGCTAACCTTTAGATTACCACGATTATAATGCCCTCACTGCTAAAAATTAAGACACTTAGAAACATACTAGACTTCTCTCTATTCAGCCCGATACGCTAACCTTTAGATTACCACGATTATAATGCCCTCACTGCTAAAAATTAAGACACT
>NW_013669902.1:61246-65542 GCF_000517525.1 Limulus polyphemus
GTTAGTTTTGTTGTTAATCAAACCTAAGAACTTGAGACACTGAATAAGTTAAAAATGGGAACATATACGTCAAAAGAAGAAATGGGATCAGGTTAGTTTTGTTGTTAATCAAACCTAAGAACTTGAGACACTGAATAAGTTAAAAATGGGAACATATACGTCAAAAGAAGAAATGGGATCAGGTTAGTTTTGTTATTAAACGCGAGACGTTCAAACACTGAACAAGTTAAAAACGTCACAAGAAGAGGCTGACCCAAACTGTACGGGTGAGCCTACAGTCCACGGCAGAGGATACGGCCAATCAAAGAAGCATTAGGCTTCTACGTTACAGATTATCTTTTCTGTTTCACGTTATTCATACTTCCGGTAGCCTGTGCTGAGGGGGAGAGAAGTAATCCTACAAAAGTATGTAATACGATCCCGAAAAGGGAAGTAAAATCAGCACGTTCAACTTAGTGTATACGCATTAGTGTTAAAGTCCTGATTTCATGAATAACTCGAAAGCATTTTGAATGTCTATTATAAATAGTAATTGTTTATTTGTTTTTGAATTTCGCGCAAAGCTACACGGGAGCTATCTGCGTTAGCCGTTCCTAATTTAGCAGTGTAAGACTAGAGGGAAGGAAGCTAGTCATCACCACCCACCGCCAACCCTTGTGCTACTCTTTTACCAACGAATAGTGGAATTGATTGTCACATTATAACGCCCTCACGGCTGAAAGGGCGAACATGTTTGATGGGACGGAGATATAAATAGTAAAGGAGGGAGGAAGAAGTCTGATTGAACCTGACCTTCCAAGGTCACGCACAGCGGTCAAATAACTGTCCAGAAACTTCACAAAAAGGGGTGTAATCAAATTATTACACTTATTAGACGCAAAGGACCATCCATAAATTACGTAACTCTCGCTAGGGAGAAGGACTTGACGCAAAAGGGCCATCCATAAATTACGTAACGCTCGCTAGGGGGGCATACTGTTTGTGTAACAAAGTCCCCCCCCCCCCAGCGAGCGTTACGTAATTTATGGATGGCCCTTTTGCGTCAAGTCCTTCTAAGAGAGGGGGTAGTAACATTTGTTACACAACGCATGATTTTTAAAATTAATCATATAAAAGCTTTTAATTTTAAAAGTATACAATATAACCAAAAGGTGGCAGCACATGCCAGTAAAAATTTCACAAATTTTAATATCAACTCTGGGTTGTTTAATAATTGCATTTCAGAATTCCTTTCACATACAGTTTCGGTATTTATAAGTTGGGGTTTGTTTGTTTTTAGTTAAGCATAAAACTACATAAAGGGCTATTTGTGCTCTGCCCACCACGAGTATCGAAACTCGATCTATAGTGTTGTAAGCCAGCAGACATACCGCTATGCCATTGAGGGACAGATTAGTTGTGAATGTCTATTTTTGTAATTATATAACAGCCTGTATTATATAGAAAATAGTCACTGTAAGCGTTCAATTTTGCTGCGATTGTGTTACCGATAATTAATAATTCCAAATAATTTTATATCAGAATTGTCAGAAGTTTCAAACAGATTTTCTATTTTACGAATATTAACACTGATGTCATTGTTTAATAAAGTCGTTCTTCACTTTGAATTTATAAAAATAAAAAAATGATTTGCTTTTTCGATGAAATGACACAACATCACACAGGTAATTTGTTTTGTTTGTAGTTAAGCACAAAGCTACACAATGGGCTATCTGTGCTCTGCCCACCACGGGTATCTAAACCCGGTTTCTAGCGTTGTAAGTCCGCAGACATACCGCTGTGCCACTAGGGGGCGCGAGGAATTGTATAATAACCGAATATTATGAACTTAGAAGTTGATTACCTTTTTCTATATCAAATTAAAAAGTTATGGTACCTTTGATAAAAATGCAAATACCGAGAAAAAATTATTGTTTCATCAGATTTTTATTTATTTATTCAGTTTCAGAAGGTTCTATTATTGAAAATGTAACGATTATCATTTGAATATTTCATTATTTAGTCGGTTAGCATTTCAAATTTGGTCCATTGTTCACCGCATTGTTGCTTCAACTGGTTCATCATTATTGTTAAATCTACAGGTAATGTACATGTACTACCTCCTGGGCCACAAGCTCATGGAGCTTCCTATTTCTGTCGAACGAAAGGACAAGATGGCAGAAAATACCTACATACTGGCGCTAGATGGAGACATTAACTTCCGAGCCGAAGCCGTACGGCTTCTGGTTGACCTGATGAAGAAGAACAAGACACTTGGAGCTGCGTGCGGTCGAATTCATCCAGTAGGGTCAGGTAATCAGATTATTAGTCTACATGCAAGATCGATATATTTCTTCTACCATTTACTCTAGAATACGTTAACACTTCAATGTCGCCATGTGTTTAGGTTTTTATGTTTACTTCTTTGTATTAATTTTGTGCAAATCCACTAGAGGACCATCTGTGCTAGTCGTCCTTACTTTAGAAGTGATAAATTAGGAGGAAGGCAGCTAATCAACACCACCCACCGCCAACACTGGGGCTACTCTACCAATGTTTGGGATTGCCCGTCACTTATAATGTGACCACTGTTGAAAGGGCTAGTATGTTCGGTGATTGTGAGTCGAGTGTTCTAACCACTAAACCATGCCAAGCCCCCATGGAAGTGAACGCCCCAACCTGGAATCAACTATAAAAATTAAGAACAATGCCAAATTTTTTATGATAAGTTTTTCTTTTAATGATTCTTCCAACTTGGAGCTACTTGTTAATAGAAAAATTACTTTATCCAAAATTATTTTCTCTTAAAATCGGCGTTTCACCTGGCGGTTTATTAAGAGGCTAGCCTTTTACCAGTTACTATAGAAAGCTTAGCTTCACTCGCGACTGCTGAAACTATAACTCATTAAGACAGACTCAAAGCTAATAAAAAGATCTGCCAGTGGTAAAACGTTATTTCTTTTTTTAAATGTACAGCTTACGTTAAGCCTTTCTATTAACTGAATAAGCTAATTGTTAAGAACTGTAGGATTTGTTTTGTGTGGTTCATTTCTTACATTGTTAATAACCTATTACGTCTTTATTTACACTTACTTTCAGTAAATCTTATTGTTGATCTTTTTTATTTTAATTACATAAAGATATTTTGAATTGTTGGTTTAACGTGAAGATTTAAGGCTCAACTAAACTTCCTAAGTTGGCTGAATCTCATGAGACATTATTGGGATTATGGCCGAAAATGTCGTTAACAGCGAGGATACCTAACTGATAAATGCAATATGATCTTATTACAAATGGTTTTAATTTTCTTATTTGTTTGTTGTTGTTATTACTGATAGTAAGTATTTCTTGTAAAGTTTTATGGTCCCGGGCGTGATCTAGTAGTTAGTGTGCCGAAATGTTGATTCAAGGCTAAATGGATCGTGTCCCGTTGCCTCAAAATGAAAAAAAAAAGAAAAAAAACACGCTCCGCATTTGTACGCTATGGCTGCCTTATTCCTGTAGCTGCGTTACCTGTAGTTGATCAATTAAGGACAGTTAGCGCAGATATCCCTTGTGTAACTTTGCGTTTATCATGCAAAATCGGTTTTAAATTATACTAGTTTCGATACATATAATTAGATTGTTCTTGACCAGAATTTGTTAATAATTTGAATAGGTGCCATGGTATCGTACCAGAAATTCGAATATGCCATTGGTCATTGGCTCCAGAAAGCTACCGAGCACATGATTGGGTGCGTTCTTTGTAGCCCCGGATGTTTCTCATTATTCCGGGCAAAGGCACTGATGGATGACAACGTGATGAGAAAATACACTACAACGTCTGAAGAGCCTATACACTACGTACAATACGATCAAGGTAAGCCAAAATAGCTCCAAAAATCATTCTTCTGGTTAAAAAAAAAAGAAAAACATATATATTGCGGAGAAAATAGCATGGAATTAGCAGAAACAAATAGACAGGTATTCTTTAGATATCATTAACTGCTATAGATTACGTTTCTTGTGCATTCTAAGAAACGTTTCGTTAGTTTTTTGGTTTTGTTTCGTTGTTGTTGTTTGTTTGATTCAGCTCAACATTTAGATGTCGTCTGCGGAAAGGCTGAAAAATGGAAATAAAATCTTGGCTTTGTGAAATATTCAGAGATATCACTATTGATACCAAAAGTTTCATATTTCTTAAGTTATTGCTCAAAATCCCGATAATATATGAAAATTTAACCTATTCAAAATTGTCAACACGAGAGATTGTAAGGTTTTCAAGATACTTACCCCCCCCCCAGTAACACAGCAGTATGTCTGCGGACTTACAACGCT
>NW_013669902.1:65552-78742 GCF_000517525.1 Limulus polyphemus
CTTAATTCCAAAGAAACAAGAGATTAGCCAATTCCATGGCCTGGAGGTTAAGGCTCTCGACTCGCAACCTGGGGGTCACGGGTTCGAATCCTCCGCCGAACATATTCGTCGTATATGGTTGCCGACTGGGCCAGCCATCTGTGGGTAAAAATTATTGGCTTACAGATATCCCAACCGACTCTAAACTAATTGGAATTAAGGTAGTAACAGGAAAAATACATACAATCCCATACACTCATAATATGTGAACTGTAATTTCGTATCATAACATCTGCTGTAAGTCTAGCTGATTAATGACAAGAGGTGTTGTCCAACTGAGCTTCACGTGCCTTTACAGGTGAAAAACAATTTGATGTACATTGAAAATATTAAATATATATATATGCACCGAACTAAATAACTATATATTGTCGGTTTTTCCATTAATTGTGCTACTCGTTTAAATGTATCTGTTTATTAAAATTTCATTGGGAAAATTTGTTTTGTATTGTTTAATAAGCTAGAGCAAGGGATAGATTTGGATAGAAAAAACGTTTTCGTCTCTAAATGTTTTTGTTTTTTTAACAATATTTTTTACTTTTTTAAAGATGTCTCAGAAGGTGATACTGGTAACTTACCTACACTCTCGCTTTAGAGCTTTCGCACAGTTACCTACGGACTGCTCCTGCCTTCTTTCTGAAGAGACACTAAACTAAAGAGTTTGAAATGTTGTCTCCGAAAGCAAACAGAAGACATGAGCACTCCAGAGGAAGCTGTTCAAGACGTTATCACACTGTTTAAAACTTTCTTCAAACGTTTTGGACACATGAGAAGTCCAGAAGAAACAGTTTAAGACGTTAGCACACTGTTTAAAACTTTGTTTAAACGTTTTGGACACATGGGAAGTCCAGAGGAAACTGTTTAAGACGTTAGCACACTGTTTAAAACTTTATTTAACCGTCTTGGATACTTCTATACCTCCTCGATATTGGAACAAGACTTCGAAAGCTAAGCAGTAAAAGTTTAACCATTCTCTTCATAAAATATTTCTATGCATACGTTTTATAGTCTATTATTTACTGTGTCCGCTGAAATCAGATGTATTTGGTTGTCAAACAGGAGAGGACCGTTGGCTATGTACACTTCTTCTTCAACGAGGGTATCGGGTTGAGTACAGCGCAGCCTCAGACGCTTACACCCATTGTCCTGAAGGTTTTGGGGAGTTCTTCACACAACGACGTCGGTGGGCTCCATCGACTATGGCAAACATCATGGACCTTCTTGGAGACTACAAGCGAACTGTGGCCATCAACGATAACATTTCCTTTCTTTATATCGTTTATCAAGGTATGCTGATGGTTGGCACAGTTCTCGGTCCTGGTACCATCTTTTTGATGTTGCTGGGTGCAATGGTAGCTGCTTTCCGAATCGACAACTGGACTTCATTTTGGGCCAACATGATCCCTATCTTGGTCTTTACAATCATCTGCTTTGTTGCCAAGAATGACATTCAGGTACATATCACTCAATCCCCTCTTTATACTTTACATGATATTATATGACTTAATGATGTCATTTACCTTTCAGCAAGATGGTGTCTTCTTTACAACGCAATTGTAGCTCAAGAACACGCGACTTCCTGCAAACGGACACTTACTTACAATTAGAGCACCGTGATGTATATGGATAATAGTTATGGCGGCGACGATTCTCTTGGTATAACTAAATATAATTGTAAGCAGAATTAGATTACATGTTCTATATATTGTACATAGCCTACTTCACATTCGTAGGAGTGTTGAATCAAATCAGCTGAGTTAACTTTATTTAACACATTCAACTCCTTAAACTTATATCAAATTGCAAATTTTAGGTAATATTTGGATTAACATCTTACGTCATCGCTTTGTCTTTTCATTATTTGGAGTTTATTCAATATTGTTGTTTTTAAAGTGAAATCTGATTCATTGAAATTAGTTTTATACTAAACTAACGGATTTGTATATGTATATATGTTTTAGATACTCGTAGCACAGATCCTCAGCTCAGCCTACGCGTTACTTATGATGGCCGTACTGGTGGGGACTGCTATACAGCTTACACACGACGGCATTGGTTCACCTTCGGCAATATTTCTGATTGCACTGTCTTCCAGTTTCCTCATAGCAGCCATAATTCATCCGCAGGAATTTTCTTGTATAATATCTGGTCTTCTTTACTTCATCAGTGTTCCTTCGATGTACCTTCTACTGATTCTCTACTCCCTGGTCAATCTGAATGTGGTGAGCTGGGGAACGAGAGAGGTTCAGACCAAGAAAACGAAACAACAGTTAGAGCAAGAGATGAAAGAAGAAGAAGAAATGAAGAAGAAGAAGAAACAGAAATCTAACATCTTTGGCTGGTTAGGACTTAGCGGAAAAGAAGAAGAAGAAGATGGTGGAATAACTTGTAATCTTGCTAATCTGTTTAAGTGTATGTTTTGCACCTACCCAAAAGCTAGCGAAGAAAAAATACAGCTCATTAGGGTCAACGATCAACTGGAAAGTCTAAACAAGAAGATTGAAACACTAGAGCGACGACTCGGGACAGGGACAACGGCATCTGGTTCTGCTTTTCGTCGACGATCTTCTGCCGGTCGTCGTTTACAAAAACCTTTTGAAAATTTGACTACTGTTCAAGAAGATGAGGGTGAGGAGGAAGAGGCGGAGGAGTACGAAAGTGAGTTTGAGGAGTCAGACGAAGGTAAGTAAAACAGGAAAAGTAGTGAATTAAAGTACATTCAATGAAATTCCACCACAAGTTAATGGTTTCCAATGAATTTAATATAAAATAAAAATGCACAATTTTCTCTTTTTTTTAGTTTAAACTGAGCTTTCATAGCTATGTTATAGTTAAATAAGCCTTTTTAAACAAATATGACGTAGTTGGTTGGGTTTGTTTTGAATTCGCGCAAACTACACGAGAGCAATCTGCGCTAGCCGTTCCTAATTTAGCAGTAATAGACTAGAGGAAAAGCAGCTAGTCAACACCACCCACCGCCAACTCTTGCGCTACTCTTTTACCAACGAATAGTGGGATTGACCGTAACATTATAACGCTATCATGTTCGGTGTGACGGAAATTCGAACCCGCGACCAGCAGATTCAGAGTCCTAACCATTAGACCATGGCAAGCCTAGTTCAATGAGAGTAAAAGATTAAATAGGTAAAGTTAGTCAGGATATGAAACAAATTTCCGTAAAAAGTGACTACTGGACAGGAAATTCTAAATTAAAGGTAAAAATTATAACTTAATTTTGGGAATATAATAATTCATTAGGACCATAGCTACAGTAAGTTGCACTTAAAAACATCAAAAACCAAAATAGAGATTATTGTAAACAACCGTGGTCGAAGTATAGGTATCACTGGTGGCCTATAATGATCTACGTCTTCAAAAAGGTAGGGGGGGGGGTTCAAATATGGTTTCAAAGGCTGTAGAAAAGGGCCGAAAACACAATTAACAGAGAGAATGCTCACCTAATGGTCTCCCGGTGAGATAGCAGTAAGTTTACGGACTTAAAACGCTAAGATTCGGGGTTCGAGTCCCCGCAGGGGGGACCCAGCAGATAGACCAATATGGCTTTTTCTCTAAAACAAACCCACCTAATGACTTAAAGCAGAGAGGTCATAGAGACTTATGTGATTTGCCCGTTACTCCTAATTAAGACTAATTATTATTACTTGTATTTTTGTTGAAGATTCTTGAGAACAATTCTTATAGAAGTTTTTACAGAAATGTAATCTGTTAAAAACCGTAGCAAAAAAAAGCCATGTTGTGCACATACCACATTGATGGCAATATTCTCCTAAGTTGAGATTTAACACAGCTAGTATAGAGGAACTAACATGACCTGGTTTGAAAAGGCCACTATCTTAGCATGGCCATTTCTAATTTTGAACTGATAGAAGAGGGAAGGCAGCTAGTAAACAGCACACACCAACAACTATTTCGCTACTGAATTATTAGTGGGATTTGACAATCACTTTAATAACGCGCCATAGCCCCAAGGTTCAGAGAGCGTTTTCGAGACAACGGATGGCGAACCACGAATTCTAAGCTTCACGGTCTGGTCATGCTAACCACTAGAATACGCTCATTTCTCACCTTTGTTTGATTTGCTTTGAATTCAATGCTCTACAAAACGCGAAATTTCAAAAATAAACAAATGGAGACTTAATGAAGTTGGTAGAGCCTGATAAGTTATCGAACAGTGGAGTGGTTGCTCGAAACGCCACTTTATATATGTTATTTTATTTTAATTCTTAGATATGTCACCACAACCTTACGCGTGTGTTTTACCTTTTATTGCCAGATGAACAGAAAAGTTACAAAGTATGGTTATCAGTCTTAGAAATAGGCAACTTTGTAAACTGGAGATATAGATAGGGATTTTAACGACATTGTACAAAGTATGTTGCCAATCAAAAAAAAGGGCCGGAAGAAGCGCCTAGTTGTTAGCGTTCCGAACTATCGATACGATGGTCCCGTTGTTGCTAAATCGCGACCCACACTTTCGAGTCGTTGGTATTTTAGAAGTGTGACGGTCAAATAACTTTATTCAATTAGAGTAGCCCAAGAGTTGTCGGTGGGTGCTGCTTTCCTTCTAGTTTATCATGTTAAAATTGAGGACGGCTAGCGCAGATAGCCTTTCAGTAGCTATTGTGCTCGAATGCCT
The DNA here is from genome assembly GCF_000517525.1 of Limulus polyphemus. NCBI lineage: Eukaryota > Metazoa > Arthropoda > Merostomata > Xiphosura > Limulidae > Limulus > Limulus polyphemus. Next base: position 70,249 of record NW_013669902.1, read on the forward strand.
GAAAACAAACAAACTTCGGCAAACAAAATTATTTTTTGTCTGTTTCTTTCGCTACACAGTTTTTAACAGAAACAAAATAATAGGAAAATATGTTTTCACAGACTAAGCTCACGTTTAAAAACCATAAAACCTTTTAAAGTTCTGGATGTCGAGATTTTTGAGATGCAGTTTTTAATAAGAATAAGTTAATTTGTGTTATTAGTTTTATTTGCACAAGGGCTAATTGACCTAGCCATCCCTAAATTTGACTAGAGGTAGACTGGAGGTAATGTAACTAACTAACAGCACCCACTGCCGATTCTTGGGCTATTCTAATTGGATAGAGGGATTTGACCGTCACTCTTATAACAAGTCTACGACTACGAATCGCAGAGAGCGAGTGTGGCATATCACCCACTTGGTCGTACCTGGCTACCAACAAAACAAGGAATAAGAAGAGGTCAGAGTCATGTATCGTCGAATGTATATTGTAAGCTGGCCACCTTTCCTAGTTTTGAACTACTGACCCAGGACCCTACCACCCACCATCTATGCTAAGGGATTGACTCTCACTCTTATAACACACTCAAAGCTTAAAGTCATGTCTTTTTATTGGGCCTGACGTGTCCCAGTGGTTAGAGTGTCAGGATGGGGATCTAACGATCCTGAGTTCGAGAGGTGGTGGTGCTGAACATGCTCCGAATTTTCAGTTGTATGTGCGTTATAAAGGTGAAAGTCAATCCCAGTATTTAGTTTATAGAGTTGGACAAGACCCTTGGGTGGAGGTAATACTCACTGGCTGCTTTCCCTTCTTGGCCAGTAGTTCAAAATTAGGAATGGTCATACTTGATCCCTAAAGGGTTTTCTGACCTAATCGTTCAGTCCACGTGCACATAAGGTATTGTTCAGGTTGAAATTTCTAATTCAACTTCCTTCTCCTAATGTTTCACGCACAATTAAGTCAAGCTTACTTTTTATGATGTTATAAGGCTGAAGCAAAGTATATGTGATAACTTGGAGATTGTTTTTTATATTCTATTTAGACTGAAGTATTATTATTATTATCATTATTATACTTTATTATAAAGATGGCCTTACCTAAATCTCCTAAGCTGGTCGAACCTTGTGAAATATTATTGGGCTTATGATCGAAAATGTCCTTAACAGTGAGGGTACTTGACTGAAAAAACAATGCATTCTAATATTTAAAATTAAAAACGTAAGAAAAATATATTTAATTAACTATACTGATTACAAGGTTGGTTTTTAGTTTCGCTCTGGTCGGAAGTTCATGCTAATTACAGTTATTCAGTTACAGTACTCTCTCATAACATATGGTTGTTGTTTATTTGCTAGAACCTACTCCAAAGAGGGATGATGATCTCATTATTGGAGTAGGTTCTAGGAATTAAACAACAAAAAGAGATGAAGAGAAAAATCCATACTGGATAGAAGACAAAGACCTAGCTCAGAGTGAGTTGTGTTATCTGGATCCGTTAGAAACTAACTTTTTCAAGGAATTAATTGAAAAATACCTGAAGCCTCTTCTGAAGAACAAAGATCAAGAGTCTCGGATTGCTTCTGAACTGAAGGAGCTGCGAAACAAGGTTGTTTTTGGATTTCTGATGTCTAATGCATTGTTCATTCTCATTGTGTTTTTACTGCAGCTGAACAAGGAGCAGCTACACATCAGATGGCCGCTAGGGGTCAAAAGCAATATTACCTACATTCCCAAAACGGAGGAAGTAAAAATTGACAGGGAATATTTAGAATTGGAACCTATTGGTTTGGTATTTGCCTCGTTTTTTGCTATAATTTTGATCGTACAGTTTATCGGTATGGTTTTGCATCGCTTTGCTACCTTCTCCCACATCTTAGCATCCGTAGAACTTAGCTGCTGTAACAAGAAGGTTGAAGACATAAGTGACGATGCTTTTATTGACAAGAATGCAATATACATAGCTAAACAACTGCAAAAATTACGTGGCTTTCATGAACAAGAAGTCGCAGAAGACAAGAAAGGAGGGAACCGATTGGAAAGAAGAAGGACCATTCACAACTTGGAGAAAAGACGCCACCAACAACCTCGAATTGGTACTTTAGACTTAGCTTTTCGTACAAGACTTTTCAGTATTTCTGAGGAAGGTCCAGGTAAGTTTAACTTATATTCTAACAGAAGTTTGGATTTAGTTGCTCCTTTAAAAAATTTTTTGATTTAGCTTTACTAAGAAAATTGTTTTGTTTGTTTTGAATTTCGCGCAAAGCTACACGAGGGCTATCTGCGCTAGCCGTCCCTAATTTAGCAGTGTAAGACTAGAGGGAAAGCAGCTAGTCATCACCACCCATCGCCAACTCTTGGGCGACTCTTTTACCAACGAATAGTGGGATTGACCCTCACATTATAACGCCCCAACGGCTGAAAGGGCGAGCATGTTTGGTGGGACGGGGATTGCCTCCTAAGAAAATACAAGTTATCATCTTCTGAAAAACGTACTGTTATTAAACAATAGATTTAGTCGTTCCTTTATGATATTTTAACTTCGCTTTAATATTAACATACGAGTTATCTTCTTCTATCACCCCTCCCCCAGTGGCACAGCGGTATGTCTGCTGACTTAAAACGCTATAAACCGGGTTTCGATACCCGTGGTGGGCAGAGCATGGATAGCCCATTGTGTAGCTTTGTGCTTAACTTCAAACAAACAAACAATCTTCTTCTATTAGAATTACTCCTAAACGAGATTTATTCTCTCCTGTATAGGAGATTTTAACCTTGTGTAATAACGTAGCTATAAGTCCTAATGGTTAATCTGTTGTTGTAATTAACCTGTAAACACGAATCCGGTGGGATAATTAACGTGTGAAGATGTTTGTATATTTTACAGCAATGAGAAAGATACTTCGTATACCTGTACAACAATATGTTTGTGCAGAAGTAATTAATGGAAATTGTGAATTAATTAAATAATAAAGGATCTTTCATCAGTAAGGAGTAATAGATACATTCAGTTATAAAAATTACTTTTAATCTTTTCAAAATAGCAACTCCGGTTCTTAAGGACCTCCGCCGTTTTAGCCGACGGAATACATTGAAGGCGTTAGAAAAACGAAGGAACACGGTGGTTGGATTAGAAACGAGGCTTAACTCACTGGGAGGTCCAATGCAGCTCGGAGATGGCACAACCGCGGATTGCATCAATATACAAAGACTGCTACAGTCTTCTCGGGAATCTGTGGAAGGAGTTACTAACCACGCTTTTATGAACGATAGTGATGACGACAGAGAAAATGAATTACAGATGAGTGTGTTGAATAATGAATTTTCCAACATCAAACAACATCAAGGCCATCTTAGGCCCATGAGTGACGCATGAAATAAAATAGTTCGTGAGGAAACAAAATTATAGTCCTATGAACCTCACCTACACGCTGAAAATTTGGTCTAATTTGTTGTTATGCCCTAAACGAATGTGAATATTTAATTTTCAAACAACATAAAAAATTATCACAAATCTATTTAGTGAAATCAAAGGCAAAAGGATAATTTTTTTTTCAGAATTTCTGACATGAAAGACAGGCATTAATCATATAAATGGTTCTTCTTCCAAAAAAAAATTATCTGGCCCTGATGCTTGAGACATTCGGGGGTAAATCGGTTAAGCCTGAAATTTCCGAGTTACTTTACAGTGTGAACATAATTTTGTTTTTACTTATTTCTAAATAAAAACGTTTAAGCCACGTTTTTTTTTATCTGATTATTATCCTAAAACGTTAGAATTTAGTTAAATATACATATGGTACTTAAAACTTAAAAACAATTACACAATAAACTCTCATTTGCTTACGTTATTCGTTTACAAGCTGTGTTTAATTAATGTTTAATGTTTGATTTAATTATTTAATTGGGAGGGGAAGGGGATTTTTTGACATTTTAGTCGTTTAAAATGTAACAAATGAGAGCGAATTTCCAATGGTCAATAAGATATATATTGTATCAGTATTTAATGTATTTCAAATTTCTTTATTAAGTTTCAACTATCTTACATTTGCACGTTTCATCTTAATAAAATACGATTATCAGTGATATTCAAATTGCCTCTGAAAAGCTATTTTGGCAATATGTCTGGCATCACCATGTTAAAGTTATTGATATGTTTAACTTTGTACATACCTATAGATATCTTATCCAGGTCAAAAAAAACATAATTTGATGCTTTTTTTATTGATGACAAATGTTTAGTAATATAAAAGATAATTTAATTGTAATCAAACTTGAAAATAAAAATTACTTGCCAGAGTAGTTGTGTAAATAGTGAGCATGTTAAGAAATTATACTTTAATTATCGTGATAAATGTAAAGTATTTTAAATAAAAGTTAAATAATATGAATAAAAATTGACTTTTTTTTTCAAAAAGGTCACATAAACCAACATTAATTTCTGAACCACAGGAACTGCTTTTATTGTTTATCATTAATATTCATCTCTATACTTTTTAATTATTTTTTTTTCATTTGTAACACCATTAAACTCTCAAACCCCTTTTATTACTTTAAATCAAACTGTCACTTTTATTCCGATGTTTTTAAGACCTTTCGATCTAATCATAACACAACATCTCGAAAATATATTAACATTATTTCCCGTGTGATACCAAGAGGAGATTAGTTCCGGCTAAAGCACAAGCTCTCCTCCCTCCATTAATGGAGTCCCATCGCAGCACGTTTGTCAGAGCGCAGTCCAAGTAGCGTAACACTATCCCTAATTAATATATTTTTTTTACTTGTAACACCATGTACTCAGTGTAATTATTGTTTATTATTATAGGCTTAAGAAGTCTGGAAACCTAAAAGTGCGAAATACGAACTAATAAACTCATAAAACATACAATCCAACATTCTTTTTTTTCAATCACCTTACTTTAAAGTCACTTTCAAGTATCTCTGCAGAAATGGTTGGTTATCTAAGATTCTAATCAAGGAAAGAAAAGACTCAGACCCCTTTTATTAGTTTAAACCAGACTCTTACTTTTATTCCGATGTTTGTAAAACCTTAGTGGGGAGATCAACCTATTGGTTTGAGACGGTTTTACTGGTCCATTTTATATTTGTTTTGTTAATAAAAAAAAATCCCCTTGGATCTAATCATTATTTCCCGCATGATACCTAAATTTGTCTTAATTTCGAGAACAAGATAAACAAATGTTTTTCTAAGCAGTGTATAGAATTTAGGGTTAAAGTATTAAACTTTAAGCTACATCTTGTTTCTTATTGAAATGTGTATCCTTGAATTTCCCTTTTTTTTATTGATGACAACTCAAGTTACAGCATTATTATTAAGTTCTTTTCGTTAAGCTTTATGATCTTGAATTTTTTCATAACTTAAAATAGGCTTAAAATATACCCAGAGCTTCCTCTCTCTCTTGTCCCCCAGTGAGATAGCGGTAATTCTACGTACTTGCAACGTTAAAAGCCGGGGGATCGATTCCCCGCGGTGGACACAGCAGATAGTTCAATGTGGCTTTGCTATAAATAACACATACATTTCTCCCTTACGCCTTACTCACTACCGAAACTGTGCCTTGAAAGTGAACTGTGGTAACTGATGTTAGTTAGCACTGGATATTAGCAAATGTCAGCACTACTTTTAGTTTGTCGTCACAATGATTCCAGGATAGAACAACTATTATTACAGGACTAAGACAAAGTTTGTGTAGTTAGTAAGTATTTCAAAAAATAACTTAAATTTCAGTTAGGTTAAGATACGTGTGATTATTCAATGAAAGACGTCAAAGGACAAAAAGTTGAAATTTCAAAATTAATATTAATTTTCTACATTTTATTCAAAGACCAAAAACAATGTGACAAAAATTAATACCCGAGTCAAGACACGTGGTAGTGTATCGTGTGGCCAAAACAACCTGCAGGGCACACTGTGTGTTATTAACAGGAGTGATAATGTAGTGATTTTCCACCTTCTGTAGCTCGGACTGTGGTAATCCAAACTATAATATATTTTCAGCGGATGTGCTCCACTGGATCCTGATTTCACACACCAAATTTCAAGGCAAATCCATTAAGAAATACACGAGATATAAAATCTCCAATGAAGTTCTTCCTTTTTTTTTTCTTCGTTCCAAAAGTATTGAAACTTTATTTGATAGAAAAACATACTTAATTGTTTTGGATTTTTCCAAATTTGGTACAAAGATATACTTTTACAATCAACAATTAAGTGTAAAATTTGGTCAAAATATAAGTCATGCGTACAAAGTTATTCAACGAAAACTACTCAAATTTGAACAAATTTTTTGCGCAATTGAGCTATTGGTTTGAAATTTTTACTACAGCTTCTCCTAAAAGTGGATCGTTTTTAGTTTTTTTTTTCATTCGGATTAAAGACGGATGATTTAGAGCAGCAAAACTATAGGATGAAAGGATGTGCAGATACATAAGTATTGGTTAGCCAAGTAAACTAGAATACCAGTTTCTGGCTCAAGTTTTCCAAAAAAATCATAAGGATTGACGGTTATTATTGATTATTCGTTGCCAAATTTTTCACCACAAATTTACTCAATTTTACGAAATTATTCTAATTGAAGAACGTTCAGCGTCACTTGATATTAGCTTAAGCAGTTAGCGTAAATAATGATGCTTGATACAGGTGTACCAATTGCATGTGGGTGATGACAAGAAACTGTTAACCTAGATTCCATGGCGTTACTATAAAGGAAGATATTAACACTGTTTTAGAGAGGAAAAACTACCAACATATATTTTAAAGAATCTGGTTGGTTTTGTAAAGTAAAAGTCTGTTCCGAATAATAGGGTTGCGATCCTAAAGCTAATGTTGGGTACTATCGAGTGTCACTTTTATATTTGGTGAGGTTTATTGGTGTGTATTTACAAAAAGTTTTACCCACCATCATGCCAGAGTTGAACAAAAAAAACGCGGCCTGGATAACTAATGAGTGAATATTTGCTGTAAAAGTCTTATAAATTCTATAAGTGATTTTGATTTCATTCCTTTAAATCGCTTGCTGAATATTTTTTGGTTGCACTTTTTTTTCACATCTAAGGTGTTTTTGATTAGATTGTTATTAGCACTAGACAGGTTGGGCAAGTTTTTCGCTAAGTATAAACTCGCCTGTTATCAAATTCAAATATTAAAAAAGTTTTATATCTTTTTAATTAAAGACAAAATGTGCCGTTGAGTATATGAATCACATACATAATAAAATATCGAATATATAAAGCACATTGGTCAAATATAAGATTAAATAAAGTTTAAAATTTTAACAGTAAAACCCAGCTTTGATTTGATGTAACATTAATCATCAAAAACATGAAGAAACAACATAAATAAAATTTAGAATCTCAACTGTCAAATACACCTTTATTTCGATGTACATTGGTCAAAAGTAAAAATACCAGAAATTTAAAATTCAATCGTAAAATCTCTTTTGAAACTTTATCAAAAGAGTTATGAGTTTGATCTATTTATTTATATTTGTTTTACTAACTCTAGTTTACAATAATTTTTAATTCCTTGTAAAAATATCACTGTAGTTTTTAGTCTTCTGCACCTAAAGACGTATAAAACGTTTTTAGATAATGTTCTCTGACATCGAAGAAGAATTACAGCTCTTAGTTTGTTATTATCCAATATAAAAAGGTCTGGGTGTAGCCCAGTGATTATCATGCCCAGAGTGTGAATCTGCCAAAAAAAATAGATTTTCCGTGCTATGTGACCCTATATGTGCTGTAAGACTGACGATTAAACCCCACTATTCGAGCTAATTACAGCTTTCAGTTTGTCATTATCCAATATAAAAAGGCCTGGGTGTGGCCCAGTGATTAGCGTGCTTAGAGTGTAAATCTGCATAAGAAAGTGTTCAGTATTATGAGGTCTTATGCATGCTGTAAGACTGACTATTTCAATATTCGTTCAAACTAGAGAATGATCTTGACTATCCAATTCAAAATTGTAACTTTACGAGAAAATTCTAAAACAAGCAAACAATATAAACAGCTAAGTTAGTTTGGTATTTCAAAGCATAACTTTTTTCACAGTGAATGAAAGAAAACATATAAATGTCTTGCTTTTTTATTTCTTTCAAGCAAATTTGAATAGCCCGATGGTTAGGTTGCTTGACTCACAATCAGTGAGTTGAGAGTTCGAATACCGTTATCGAAAAAGCCATTAGGGTGTTATATGATGACGGTCGATCCTACTTTTCATTAGTAAAAGAGTAACTCAAGATTTAGTAGTGGGTGAAGTAGCTGTGAAATTCGAAAAACCAGTGCCAGGTATGACACGTACCCTGGGCGCCACTGAGCAGTTTCTATTAAAGTCAGACAAGCCATCCTCCAATAGTAAAAAAAGAATTTTCTTCAGATGTATGATCTGTCTTTGATTATCCTGGGTGAGAAGCACTAGGATGGCCGGATTGTTAAACCACTTATATAAATCAGTGTAAGCAAGGAAGGTGCACAGTTGTAATTTTCATTTTAGTG